>NC_135562.1:4492633-4495133 GCF_964340395.1 Glandiceps talaboti
CACACCATATCACACCATGTCATACCAAAATACCATAATAAACGATACAGAATACTACATACTATACTATTTCACATCACACCATACCACACCACTCCACTCCATACCATGCCATACCCAATGTTTAAGTCTTTGTGTCACAAATAATGTACCAAACGTCCATGAGTGAAACACCAAGGCAACACCATTTGTGCCACATTAAAGCAAACAAAATTATTGCATATCTTAACATTTCAGATATACTTTTAAAAAACCTATATTTATTTTCCTTCGATATTTCTCTGTTATTTTCAGATTTCGCCTGGAAACTGCTTTGAAAATGCATACAGGCATTCAAAGTTGATAACAGCCTTTACTGTAACAATGAAGAAGTTTCGGTGGAAGGCTGTTTTGAGCACGCTTTTAGTGTTAACTATATGTACGGCTGTCACATATCACCGCAATTACAGTGAAAGTAATAAACAGTTTAGAAATATTGACATTTGTGACATAGAGGGCGTCCCACTAACCAAAGATGACGATTCCCATGTGAAAGTGTTGGTATTTGCAAGGAAACGCACTGGCTCCAAACTCACCGCTAGATACGTTGCTACACATCCCGATTTCTTCTACGTGTATGAGCCTGGGTATATGGTGGCTGATTATTTTGACAAAATGAAAGGAAGAGACACAAACGAGTATCTGAAAACTGTTGAACCACAACTGTTAACCTTTTTAGAGGCGATATATTCATGTAATTTTACAGGTCACGAATATTTTATATGGTACTTAAACAATATGGATATGTTTCGAAAAAGAGGCTTGTATAATTTGACTCTTCCTATAACTATGGACAGTATAACGGATTTTTGTAAATCTAAAAGTCACATTGTTGTTAAGGTCATACGAATGTATAGCCTTAACATGGCGGAACCTCTACTCAAAAAACACAACATCAAAATCATTAACCTCGTTCGAGATCCACGAGGAATGGCGAGGTCGAGAGAAATATTTCGTAAGTCTGTCAACAGAAAACTGGGGTACGAGGGCGCAGTGATGAGTAATGTGTTACAGAATGAGATTAAAGATGTATGTGAGTGGATGGATATGAATTTTAAGTTTGCTTTGAATGGACCAATTTGGCATAAAGAGAATTACCTCCTTGTTAGGTACGAGGATATTGCTGATAAACCGGAACAGACTGTCTCCAAAATGTACAGATTCTTGAGTTTATCATTACCACCGAATATTGGTGACGTCATTAACGAGAGAGTTGAGTTCCTAACAAAGAATGGTCAGGCCTGGAGAGGAGAAGCTCAGTTTGAAGATGTTATCTTAATTCAAGAGTTGTGCTCGATGGAAACCATGGAAATGTTTGGTTACCACCCAGTAAACAGTTTACGTGAACTGCGTGAAAGAGATAGTCTCATTAGCAACGACTTCTCACCCTTTGACGACAGTCCAACTCTATAAATAACTGTTATTATATATATATAGGCAATATGGATGAGTAATTAGTATTTATTATATTTACTTGAAAAAAATGTGAAACAACATATACCATATATGTTTTAATTCATTAATTGCAACAAAAAAGTGTGTAAAATTTTGCAACGGTAGGTACGGGAAGAGATTTGAAAACAAACAAATTTTGTTGAAACACACGTCCTCAAGCTATTCATGCATATTGATGGAGCGACTGGACATGACGTAGTGATTACTTGCGTTTAGACAGTGTGTATACAAATCATTATATATATTTGTACATTTTTTAAAGTTTCTTTTTGCAGTCAATAAATTATATTGTTCCTACAGGTAGATAAAATAGTAAAGTTGTTTTAGTCATAAAAATCCAAATAAACAAAAATGCAAAATTATGATTTCTATAACACAACAGAAGTAAGGCCTTTAAGGTACCAAACAATTTATTTAATCAAATCTAGCAACACTATATAGAGATAGAGAAATTAACCTCGCAATCTGACAGTTCATTAAATATAGTGGGTTTAACTGTGGTGGTTATGAGTATATATAATTATATTGACTTGTCAGCGAGACAACATTATATGTTGAACACCTTTAAATGTAATCAGCTGTTTGTAATATTTATATTAAGTTTCAAGTCGTGTATTTTGTTAATAACGTTCATGTCTTTGGCAATTAACGTTTTATATTTCTTATTCTGTATGACGGTCTACACATATTGTCGTCAATGGTTAGTGTATAAAAACAACTAAGGAAAATATAACTTTTTGTGAAATAAAATATGTACATATGGTGTAAACATGTAATAAACAAAAACTACATGAACGTGTAGATTCTAATTATAAACAAACTAACATTATGTAGATCTGAAATTATGTATGCACAGTATACAAATACACACATACATACATACATACATACATACATACATACATACATACATACATACATACATACATACATACATACATACATACATATACAATATATTGACACGTATAGGGGTCGAACCTATGTCCCCTGAATTCTAATAAGG
>NC_135562.1:4500133-4507633 GCF_964340395.1 Glandiceps talaboti
CCGTATCGTGTTATGGGAGTAGTTAACAGAACAGTTTCAATAAATGGACCAGTCAGCGAACTAAACACCATATAGGACTAACGTTCGAAGTGACGTCTTGTTATATGAGCGATCATAACACAGGGCATTCAGGCTAAGTTAGTTATGAAAACAAACAAACAAACAAACAAAGTAAATAGATAAATAAACAAACGATAAATAAATAGATAAATGGTGACAAACATCAACAAGAGAGTAATTACAAAGCATTTTCTACAACAAAAATCACTATAATTTTTTATGTTTTCCTATATGCAAAATGGTCACAATTGTGGGGTAAGTACCATTTCACATATAGGAAAACATATAGTAATTCTTGTAGTTGGTAATGATTTGTAATTACTCTCTTGTTGATGCTTGTCAGTATTTATTTATTTTGTTTGTTTGTTTGGGTTTTTGTTTGTTTGTTGTAAACATATCTAAGCCTGAGTGCCCTGTGATCATATAGGACGGAATGCGAAGTGTCAAGTTATGCATCATACAAGGAATTACGCCCTCTATGGCCGGTATGGTGGTAAGATTGAGAAACCGAATTTTTTTTTATCCCTGGAATTCAGAATCTCGTCAAAATTATAAAACTTTCTTCTGACTTCAACAGCATTTCTAAGACAACCAGACTTAAAATCGTGGTTATAAATTGAAATTATACCAACATCAGGTTATACACACACTGTTACTTCTGTTTTATTTTTTTTGAGTGACTGCATTAGGAGGGAGAGTTTTATGTAGCTCTTTCTCCTTTAACAAAACACATTGCAAAACTTAGTTTGTGCTATTTTTATTTATTTTATGACAATTTATGGCACGATCATCTCCTTTGTATAATAGTGAGGGAGGAGGCCTCAAGGTGTAAAGAGGTGGACTGGTAAACAAGAAGTTTATTTGTTTGTTGTTGACGGGGAAGGTTTTGTTTAAGCATGTTCTCAAATTTCTCTCTGAATGAAATCACAATTCAGTGTACAAAAATGCACACTGGAATGGATATGTAATAACAATTTAACAAAACATAATAGAATGGATTAAATTCACTCTTAAAAACCAACAATAAGATGTTTTCCATTCATTCAATTTGGTAACCAAGCAAGTTTTGTGTGTGTGAGACTGACAAGGGTGCGAAATTTTGGATGTATGTATGTGAGGAAGGTGTATGGGAAACAAAAGACCTAAGGACATCAAAAAGACACAATTTTACTTTTAGAAATAAATTGATAATTAAACAAATTGATGACAAACACAACCCCCCCCCCCACACACACACACTATTTTTCCGTCACAACTGATGCCACTCTAGTTTTACTAATGTAAAGACAATTGCAAACATTGGTGAAAGTTGCAAATGTAAAAGATTATTTTTTAAATTATCATTAGAACATATTTATAAAAGAACAATTCTACTCACATTTTTGGAAAACAAATCCAAAATTTCCACAAAAAAACCCTGATTTCAACTCATGAGTAGAAATTTCCTTTAATACATATGAACTTCCACTGAAAGATTCATCACAGTGTGCTACATTTGTCACTTGTTTCATGCCAACCATGATGAGTTCTTCAGTCTAATATGATCCAAGAGTTTATGAACATTCCGTCTTAAAGGGGCACAAGCTGAGTTCATACACATCTGGGTATACTTTTTGCTGCATAATTAAAAGGTGCAAAGACACAGTACTGTACTTACTGAACCATACTTAACCACCACTTGCAATTGACTGAACTCAAACCTAGTATCAAGATACAACCCATGAACAAAATGATGATGCAATTATTCATATGTATCAAAAATACTTGGGAAATCCTACCATGCAAGAAACAGATCTAACAATGCCAGAAGACAATTGTAATTTTATCCAAGGACATGCATCGACATTAACATTATACGCTATGTGGTTTTATCTAAGCATTTTCACTTGAGTAAACAACTTATAACTCAGCTTGCACCCAGGCACTTCACAAAAGTAATGAAATATTTAGTTATTGCTGTTTCCAATGTCATTCAAATTGTATTGTAATGGGAAAGAACCAGGCTGTTTACCATAACATGAACGTTTTAAACACAACAAATAAACACTGAGGAGCCTTCAAAGAATAACCCTGCTTACTATAAAAGAATGAGTAAAGAAGTAGTAAATCCCCCTTTTCAAATATGAAGGCTACAGACACAATAACATTCTTAGGTTAGGTTAGAAATGTAAAGAACAATGAAAAGAAAGGCACACACTTGGTAAGGCTCTGTAAATCTGCCACACCAAAGTTTGTTTGGTCTTTTAAGCTTCTATTGTTTTCCTATATGTTCAGTACATAAGCTAATGTCACAAAGTAAATACAGACGTTGGTGGTACAGACTTTACCTTTCATATTGACCTCTGATAACCTTTGACCTTTATCTCAAAACTATACCTTTTTCTATTTTTCTCTCTTGATATGTTCATCGTTTTTTTTTCTTGAATGCATACGTAGCAGGTATATGTATATGTAAATAGCATTTTTTCACAGAAATTTCACTCTTCAGGAAGACAGAAAACAAATAGATATTGAATTTAAAAAAAGCAGTCCAGCTGAATAAAATTTGTTTTACATCTGACTGTTCAATCATAAACATTGTTTTCTTAAAAAGATTATAGAACTTCAGAAAAGGACGAGAAAATGTCATGTAAATTAACAGTTTCCTATTCAAATACCCATAATTTGGAAAGGAAACCATACATAAGAAAACAAAACCCCTGAAAATCTACACTGCTTGGATGTTATTACTGCCCTCTAGGGCCAAAGCAGGATAAGGATTAAACTTTGGATGTGAAATGTATATGTCGATAATATCAGGCAGAGCTATCAAACATTTAATACATAACACACAAATAATCTTATCAAAGTCTCATGTCTCCACTTGTAAGATATTAATCAACAACGATGGGATTCAAAAAGTTGGGTTTAAAAAAAAGCCAAATTGACCAACATGTCGTCCTTGGCAATTACAGAGATTGATAAAGGGTGTATGTCTGCCATAACAGTTAATACTGCAATAGTTGTAACTGGAACATTATAAGTCAGGAATCAGGGTCATTTTTTTTCATTAATACTAGTAAGTTTTTCTTGCTGTAAATTTATTCTGGTATATTGTCTAATTTTCTTCATTGAATGAGGTGAAACTCGCTCTTGTCAACTATTTCTGTCCTCATTTCCACGTCTGCTCATTGTCATATGTATTTTGCTGTTCACTCAATTTTCATAGTTTCAGTTGAGTAATTTTTAATCAAGTAGAAATAAAGTATTAATTATCTTCATTAGTGATGACACAAACATCAATATATTCCCTGAAATATTTTTAAAATACCAATAATTGGTCATTGCATGTTAATTTGAGGTCAATTTTATCCAGAATTAATACATAACCAGTTGAAATCATAATTGCATTGGGTGCTTCTTTCAGGGACCCGACTGAAATATCAATTTGATTGGATTTATTGTATCAATTTGATTGGATTTTGTGTACAGCTACGTAAATATGTTTACCAAGAGTTGATTTGATATTACAAGTAATCCAACAAAACAGTTTCAACAAAAGTTCTAGTTGCAGCTCGTGCAGCTTACAAATATTACAAAACTTAGACTATTCATTGTCAAAAAATACACTAGGGTAGCAACAGGCAAAGTGCAGATGATTTCTTAAGATTGTGCATCAAAGGATTTCTCCCTAATTTGTCATATTTTCAACTGAAATAAATATCAAAGTATCATATGATAAAAAATGTATTTACAATAATGCTTTATATGTGTTTTATATCAATTAATTTAGTCTTTTCCAGTTTCAATATTTACAAATAAGGCAACCCCTTTTCAGTGTCATTTGTGACCAATTGAAATTTATCAACTCCTGTAAATTCTTGTTTTCTGTTCTTTATCTGCTGCTGTATACTGTATTGGTTTGATTTATAACCGGAATCGGAAGGAGCTGTAAAACAATAAAGTTACAATATTGTAAGCTGGAATAAGAAAACGCAGTCATTGTTTCATGCAATAAGCTAAGGACTTAACTAGTGTAGGTTAGAATTATAAAAGTTTGAGAATAACCAATCATCAAATAAATTGTACAAAATGTCATTTGAGATCAACTAGGGTAGTCAAGATTCATTTTATTAGACTAGAGGATCTCAAGTGCCATTTCTCAGTTCTGAAGTGCTTGTACATAACCATGTGATGTCATTAACATCTGGCAGAAACATTCAGTCCACTAAAGATGTCAATCAAGATTCCATGAAATCTTTGGACAAGGTAATACTTCCGGTTTGTGATAAAATAACCCCTTATTTATATCACAAAACAAATCCGATTTTAAAGCTCTTTGGACTTGTACAATATTGCTTTTGGTAAAGAATATACCTTACATGTTTTGGTGTTTCAATAAATGTTGTTGCCAAACTTATCAGTGGTTGTCACAGCTTATGTAAATACAAAAGTCTATTTTGGTGTGTGGAAATGTTAGCAGAAAAACACTGTTTTTTACATTTCTGGCTCCACTCTATTTTGGGAGATAAACAATTTTGACTACCATCTACTTATAGCCAAATCCCTTTTGTGAGTATCTGTCTTTATTAACTACGGTCTTTTCAGAATTTATCAGTATATTACTTACTTCATGAAGTCTGGGGCCTTTGAAATGACATGTTCAAATTCAGCAAATGAGAGCGAGTCATCATCATCTAGATCAGCTTCTTCAAAAATCTTTGATAAACAGGAAAGGGAGTAATAGAATATAAAATATACACAGTTTTAAAATTCAATTCAAAATCCCCAGAATTATAGTATACAAAAAAGCAGTTTTAGAAAATCAAAATGAATACCAAATTCTCACCCATATGGTCATTTTAAATCAATATGTCATAAAGGGTTGCAGTAGATGGATAACTATATTTTACTGTGACACTGACTTCTATTTTCCACTATGTGGACCTAACAAAAATAGTTTGGTTCAGGTTACCCAACCCCACCTAGTTTTTTCATGCCGACCATAAACTTTATTTATGTACATGTATTCAGGATAAATAATTATAAAATTACAAAAATTATGAAGTCTCGCAAGAAATAGTGGATGTGGAAACTGACATAAACTTAAAAAGACAATGTAAAACTGTTCTTCCAATCTGTAATGGCTGTACAGCTGATCAGAAGAAACCAATAACACAGAGACCATTTGGAAAACAACAGAAAACATAACTACTTGAACTTAGACACTCATGTATGAAAAACCACACAATTCTTTTTGTTAGGCCTAATGTAGTAACATTCCGAGTTCAAGAAATGTAACTAAATACTGAAATAGGTCATTTGAAATTTAGTAGTTGTTACATTTACTTACATTATCTATCAACTGTTGCATGTCTTCATCTGATAATTCTTGGTCTCCTGTAAGTCTGTTTATTACCTCCTTCAGATCAGAACTGTCAATAAAATCATCTTCATTGAAATCTGCACAAAATGATGAAAGAAAGTGTCAATTAAAAAATTTACGCATATTCATCATTCACGTATAGTTCTTTATTATTTCCTTGAGTGATACAATGGAATCTGAATTATAGGAATTGACACAAAACATGATAATTAAAAAAATTATTACTTTTAAACATGTTCATCATTCATGTTGTCAAAACAACCATGACATCACCTCTATTGTTTAATTTACTTTCTCATTTTTGAAAGGGTGTAGGAGGGGAGGGGGGGGGGGCATTTTGTTGGGTTGATACATGCAAGCATTCTAATTTTAAGAAGTGATATACATGAATGCAACATACTGTTGGAAACCTAGTGTATATGAATACCACACACATATTGGCTAGGACATCAGCTCACAGTATCTTTTCTCTACAGAGAGGTTTACATTTACAAAACTTTTCTGAAGAGCACAAAGGAAACTACAAACTGTACTTACCATAGATCCTAAAGGCATACTCGGCTTTGACTGATTTTGGTGCATTGTCACTGAACACAGACATCATATCCAGGAAATCCTCAAATGTTTGGTCACCATCACCAGACGATGAAAATACCTTACAGATTCTGTCCTTGAATGGATTCACCTAAAACAAATAACGTAATCTATGACGCTGCTACTCAACAGTTAATACACGTATGCATAGAGTAGATCACAGAAGTCAGTAGAGAGTTGGCAAATGTACCTGCATTGAATGAATATGCCAATTTATATGTCATACACATCACACAATAAACCATTTGACCACGATGCAAACATAATTAAAAAATAGATTCAAAATGTAATTCAAAAAAAAGAGTAAAATCACATTTTTTTTAGAGAATAATCTTTAACTAGGTGGAGGTGACATAACCATGGTTATACACCACACCTATCACTTGTATTAAATAGAACAAAACCAGAATAGTACTCTTCACACTGCAATGAAGGATGTAGTAAACCATAACAAATTCTTGATTGGCCTTGAAACAAATGTCATTTTATTATTTACCCTCATTTCTTGTAGGTCTAGTATTTTGTCCATGGGTAATCTGACATTCTTGTCCTGTCGTACAGCGTCAGGATCCAACAGATGGAAACGTTTGTAAACACTTCAGAAAAGAAAGAAAAAAACATTTCTGTATCAATTGAAATTCAGAAGAACAGTAAACAAACATCATTGGCTTATGTTATCTTCCTATTACATATATCAATCATGATATGGTAGGCAGGTCAAATCTACCCGAGTTCCACACATTTTTCTGGGGTAACAAAAACACAGGTGTGCAATCTTTTGGTGTGGTCTCATGGTTACAAGATGTGAGATTAGCCCAGTACTAAACATAACATTAACAATTCATAAAAAACACAAGGTAAAATTTTATACTTACTGTAGAATTTCTTTCTTTGTAAAATATGTCAACTCCTGAAAAAATGAAAATAAGTAAAATCAGTTTTAACATCAGATTGATCACTCACTAAAGTCCTACCCACTGAAGCATGACAGCAAATCACAGTCACTTGTGGGCTAATAATAGTAATATTCTATTCAAGGACGGTCCTAGTAAATAACAATCATGCTGTAAATACAAGTAGGTATTTATGAATATTTTAAAATTTAATACTGCTATCAGTGTCTGTTCCCGTATTCTTTTATGAGAGCTGACACAGTATTTTTTAAAATATCCACAAATATTATAATAACATGATTGTTCTGATCTAGGACCATCCTTGAATAGAAATATTAGCCCACAAGTGACTGTGCAGCAAATATAGATGACATTCACCCATGTGAACAAAATATGATATTGATAATACATGTATAAACAGCAATGAAACTGTGTCATGCAAATGTTATCGAATGTATAATCTTGGCGATAGGGAGGACTTCCTACCATGGTATGGTATAATCAACATGTTTTTTTTTTTTTCATATTGCTGTGTTAGTAAAAACACAGACTGTCCTACAAACACTTCAGGAATTCTAAGCTCATACC
>NC_135562.1:4512633-4527633 GCF_964340395.1 Glandiceps talaboti
GTTTTAACAAGAACAATTTTCTGAAGCCAGAGTAGTTGTTTAAGTTTCACGAAATACGGGGGTGGAGGTGGGTGGGGTGGGGTGGGGATGGAGGGGATGGGGGTACAAGTCGTACAACTGCCTTAAAGCAAAAAGCCATTTTGTTTGACCATAAGAAGATGAGTGGAAGTGAGTTTGCAAACATTTCAATTCACCTACTTTATAACACTGGCTCGAACTAAACAAATATTACTTAAGTTATGTCAATCAATGTGATAAAGCGATGATGAATTCTGTACAAAACTGTTTGCCGTATCTGACAACAATGATAGAAAATTTTAAGGTTTTAACTTTAGTCTGAAGATACAGTTTTAAAGTTAACATACACGTCATCTTTGTTTTCTATGTCCCTCCATCTATCTAGCTCTCTACTTTAAAACACACTACACAGTGGCCGTTGAACAAAAGGACGGCTGCGGACGACCTGAGAGAAGCGATGGAGGAAGACGTCCATCGGAAGACGAGTAAATGAATTGTGAATGAAATAAAAACAACTTGACAAAAAGTGTTGTATGAATTTCTTAAATTTGTGTAATGTTATTTTTTCTCAGATGATTTTAACTCACTTTCAATTCAGGAAGTTGTTGAATTATATCCATTGGAAGTTTTGTCTCTCTGTCAGCTTCCAGTTTTTCCGGGTCTAGTTCACAAAATCTGTCGTAAACACTAAAATTAAGTATGAAATAGAGTATAGGTAAAAAGAAATCATAACAAAAGGACACATAATGATATCACATACTTGTTTTCATGTATTGTTGAATGTTTTCATTAAATTTCAAATAAATGCTACAATGTATGTTGTTATGTTCAAATTAACGTAGTAGGCACCTCAATAATAAAATTGTAAAATTTATGCCGCTACTTTGTTTAAGAAAACCAAAACCCATTCTTCAAAGTTTTCATTTTACAGGTCTACACAAACTAAAATTATTGTTGTTGCATGTCATTATACAAGTTGGTGATCATTAACGGTGCTTGGGATTCTACACATATAAGCTCCCTGTAATCAAGAGAGTGTAAACATCGGTAGTGCCTAATAATGTAGCCTGCTAGCCCATGGAAGTCAGTCGAAACGCCACCCTTCTGTGAGTTAGTTAATCCATGATTATTCTATAGCTCATATCAACATATCTCACAACAGCAGGTTGGTTTGTGCCTATACTACTCAGCTGAAAGCTTAGTTTCCACCGTCGTATTATCACTGTATATCATACTTACTGAAGTATCTCTGCCTTGCTCAAATATGTCAACTCCTGGAAGAGAAAAAAGTTTAATTAATGTTATTTACCTTTGCTTTAAAATAAATAACCTGAGTCGTCACATGTATAATATATGTCAGGTACGTCATAAGTATGTCATATGGATCATGGAATGAAGTTTACTCAGCGTTCGAATTCATTCTAACAAGGTCATAATTATTTAAAGCCCAAGGTAACGATGGCAACTGAACACAGAGCCGTTTAAAAACCCGATTACCCTAACACCTTGCGCATCCTCGATAGCTATTACCCCCCCCCCCCCCCACGTGATGAAACGGCACAACACTTTGTAATAGCCATGCAACCAATGCAATTTAATTAATAACCACCATTTTCCAATCTGTTGTCGTGGTAAAGAAATATGCAAACTATTTTACCGAGAAAACAAATGTGAATCAGAAGTTGGCGCCAAATACATGTAAGCTTATGGTTGAATTAAAGTTAGCTAGGGTTTCAATCGAATCATGGTGGCGTGGATGGGTGAATGTATGAATATACCACATTCAATATACTGTACTCAATCTCATTGAGAACCTTATTGAAATGATAGAGGCTTGCATTCTCCATTTACTGCCGATTACGTGTTTTCTTTGCGATCTTTATACTTTGCAATTACAGGTCGCTATCCGCTGGCAGATCGAGCCTCCTTCACCACTAGCTAGAGTTCTAACCAGACTGTGTACTCCCATGCAAAATGGCATATAAATCATAACATTGATGAGTGGGTGATCAAATACAATAATTCAAAAGCCATATCTTATCTGTTATCATGCATCTGTCTGTAATTTACCGACATGAATTCGAGGTCAGATATTTCTTGTTAGTTCTTGTTATATATTATATCTCCTTGCATCAAAGTGACGTATAAAAGTATTGGAACATACCAGTTCGTAACACAGGTATTATTAAGTGCTGACAAAGAAACAAGCTGACAGTACTTATCACGAATGCATAGCTAAGACACTATCAACAAGACTTCAAAAGCTAAGTCTATTCTCATATTAAAACTATGTATGAATGCCATGCTAAATTTTATTCAATTTGTGACAATTTTTTTTCAAATAATGGTGACATACTTACATACATACATACATACATACATACATACATACATACATACATACATACATACATACATACAGACAGACAGACAGACAGACAGACAGACAGACAGACAGACAAGCGGATAGGGTAGACATACAGAGAGAACGGGGACATACATCAAGACAGGCGAACAGCCAGACGGACGTGGACAGATCGGTAGGTAGGTAGGTAGGTAGACTGACAGAAAGACAGGTGTCAGAAAGAAGGTGGACAGACGTACATTATCAAACCCTTCCCATACGGTGACGACTAACGATATTGTCTGACACGAGCAGATAAAGACGTTCACGACGTTGAAGGTACCATGCACCCATGTGACAGAAAAATCAGTTCAGTTGTCATAGTTACAATAGCTTAGAATGACCATGGCCTTGTTGACAGATTCTATGAGTAGACCTTATCAAAATATGGCCAATGAGGTCCAAAGGGACCCAAATAATAAATGTGACAGCCGAACATAGCACACAGACCTTGTAGAAAGAAGATTTATAATACCAACGCTATAAAGTAGATCAATAAATTTGATAATAATATAGGAGGTAGCGAATTTATAGTTAGGCGAAGTATAATGTTGAACCCGCAGAATTTTATGACTGTATATAACTGCGGAAAACAAGCTACAGTGTTGTTGTCGTGTGTGATAGATAACAGTAATAGTGATACATTTAAGATGTGTAAACAGTGCATGTAGTTGACTGTGATGTACAGGTACGTCACGTCGGGAAAACTCGCTATGACGACACAACCTTACTGTGTGTGTACTTACATCAACTCCATTGATAGCTTACATCCACATATGTAAATACTAATTTCAGTTTGTGTATACGTTATCTTGCCGATAGTTGATTTTCCATTGCCGTAACGTAAGTTAATGATTGGTATATCAGGATTATTCTCAACTTAGTTTCAATATTTTCTCTACAAGCAGTTTAACAACTCACTATATTCTCCATATCAAATACGCTAGTCACGTAGGCTTTTTTAATACTTGAGGGTCACCGAGTGCTAGGATTCGTTCGCCATGTCTGCACCGCCTAACAAAAACAACCAATTAATCTTTTTAAATTTTATGTTACCTCTTGTTGACTTGTTTTAACAAAAAAGCAATAGTCCCAGATCCCGAGACGTTTCAATTGTGCAGTAGAGTGTAAGTATACACACCCACTGGTACGGTGTACTCTTAGTAGCACATACAATGATTGGGAAAGTGCACGTAAATGGCGATTGTGGAACAAATCAAGTCAGTATGATCAGACAGAAAGGCACTAAACGACGTATCGTCTCTATTACATGTATATTCATTCTCCTAGAACCGTTGCTGGTTCATCTTGACCTCTCGACAACAATCGATGGTGTCTAAGCTATGTCTCTATTCATGAAAAAGTAAAATGAAATGAATCAACATATCAACTGTGACGCTGTATCACGAGTGCCGTTTTATGAAACACCAAATATAGGTTGCTTTCACACGTTAAAATAACAGTTAAACTAAACCAGTTGACTTAAAGCTAGAAAGCTAACGTCAACAATATAATCGTATACTGTACCTCATAATCGTCGAGTTCGCCATGTGTTAGTTTACTTTTCCAGACGCCCATCGTGACCGACGGATAATACAGCACAACGCTGCCCTTTCTCGCCCTTTCCAATGTAGTAAATGGCCGACGGTACAGTGTTGACGAAGGAACTCCCTTTGTTATTTTCACCCACTCTTTGTTGACCTCAGTTGACCTTTCCAGTAGAATGATACTGGTGAGTTATTTACGTCACAGTGTTCAATGACAGCTGAGTTTCATATCCGCCCATAGACACTTCACTATGATCCGCCATAAATACATATAAGCTATTAGTGCGCAGTCGTCAGAGTAAATGTGAATATTGTGCGTGCTTGAGAAGTAGAGTGCAAACATGGCGAGTTCACCGTGAATCCGTATGTAACATTCATTCCATGATCAATGCGGATCATTTAGCACGTTGAGGTTATAATTACTAGATAATAACACAATTGTGATTCTGCTATGTTAAGCAGTGGAAGTGCTGTTTTCTGTAAGGTAAAACAACAACCTAAACTTTTAAAATATCAACTTTTATCATAAATGTGATATTGTCGAAATCATAGTTGTATGTCTTCTGGCGAACGTTCATATCCCCTGCTGAAGTTGTATAAGAGTTCTACAAGAGCTCGTTTATATTATACATTATGCAATCAATCGGAGATCGATCGACTTTACGGTCTCACCCGCGTAGATTCTCAGGCCTTGTACGCTTATAGCAACGCCAGGAGTTGTATATTTCTGTATACCACATGTATAGTCGCTGTGTTCATGCATATATGCTTGTGGGGGCTGACAATGTTTGTTAGTTGTTGACGTGCTTATTTGTTGTAAACAAAAACATCATTGAAACGTGGGTTCATTTCACATCATCCTTTTATTATTTAATTATTATTATCATTGTAAAAAATGTCTTGACACCACAGCATGGGAGTTTAACTCAAATGATTACATATAAATATATATAAAATGTAAATATTGCACTCCCTGTTTACATCTAGTTCTTGGCAAATACTTGTACAGCGCGTTGCAGCTTACTGTTCCCTGGCGCTGCTTGCTACAACCTCACGCAACCAATAAGAACTGTATTCTACAACAGAATGATACATTGTTGCTAAATGTAGTCTGAATGAAACAAACCATTTAAGCATACTGCAACTAGACAGACACACGGGTGCCAATATTTTGACGTCTGCATTTGATGCCTACATATATGGTGGCACATTAGTTTATTTCATTCAGGCAAAATGTAGCAAAAAACTATACTCATTCAATCTTGCTATCTTATAGCGTAAAATGTGTAATTTTGTATTGATTTCTCTGTACTTGTATTAGTGAGTGAACGACGAGTGAACAATCACCTGCAATGCCCTGTAAAAACTTGGTAAATACAAAAAATACTTCTTAAAGTTTCCAAAAAAACCTGCCAATTCTTAATACTTAAAAATGGTACAAGTTAAATGTTGACTGAAGCTATACTAGATTGACAACTGAAGAATTTCACACAAAAATGGAACGCATGTATACTGAGTAAATGACCTTCATTACTTAGGTTGGTAAAAAGTTTGTATAAATACACAAAACATTACAAAAACACATTCGTAAAATAATATCCGCTCCAACATTTTTTTACACTCAGTTGTCGGTCTCCGTTTAATATGCCTGGGTGATTGTGACTTATTCCTATATGTGATCCAGCGTTTTTATAGGGTAATTACAAATTTAAAGTTATTATGACGAAATACATCATTCGATAACCTTACCACAAATTACAATGTGTGCGTTAATTTGACCATAGACCCTACTATGATAAGACTTGTTTTAGCACCAAGCATTTCACACATTACTCCTTGATGCATTGCATATCCTCCAGGGGGTGGGGGTGGGGGCGGGAGTGTTGGTGGGGGCGAGAGAAAGTATATGGGTCCTTGTGCCGGGCTTATTATTGTAAAGCTCTAAGAACTAACATTAGTATGTTTATATTATTACTGTTTCACCAAAAAATGTGATCTAGAAATTTCTATTAATATCATAAAATATACGTATATGCGGTTTTCACAATATAAATTAGTAATAATCCAGAGCCCTTTACTGGTGCCAGTTAATCGCCCATCTTTCGAATTCCAAAAATTAATCATCAACATTTTTTTGTAGTACAGCCAGAACTTATTCTTGACTTAATGACAGATATACTACATTTATTAAATGATAATTTGTTTGAAAACCAAAATATTCTAGTTTGGATATGCCATGTCGAGCATCAACGTAGAGGGCGACATTTGTTCTCATCTGCAGTCTGGAGAATAATACATTTGAATATCAATATTTCCAACCCCCCCCCCCCTCCTCTATTAAATACCTATTCAGCAAAACAGTGTCCTTCCTTATAAACCAAATGTCTATTCAGGGATATATTCTCCTATTAGCTGTTTTAATTGGTAGCTATAGTATACAACAAGTTATTAATATAAAATGCAATGTACATCAATAAAAAACACAACACTTACAAGTCAAATGTAACAGTTACCAATAAATCCTACAACTGACACAAAAATCTATACATCTCGTTAAGATATCACCTAAATGGCAAATGACATCAATTATGCAAATTTGCCCGACAATATGCAAGCCACATCAGTCATATCTTGAAAGGCGAGTGTTAAATATATATAGAAAGTGAGATGAAATTCCGAACAACCATTGTTGATATATCTTCAAGTTAGTAATATTAAACGCCAAAAATTTTCTTTATGGTGTAGCCAGGCATGGAATAGAAGAACAGTCCAATCAGACACGTTATCAGGGACACTATTAATAATTTGATAAGAATCCACTTCAGTCGGACACAAATCAGATACTTGAGGGCTTTCAAAGGACCCATGAAGAAGAGGAAGGAACTATCAGGGCGACTATTATAGAAAACAAATAAGGAAGGACACATTGAAGTTATACATGGCAAATTATAATTGCATTCACATTCTAACGAAACTATCTTAAGCCCCAAACAATTTCTTTATGGTGTAGCCAGGCATGGAATAGAAGAACAGTCCAATCAGACACGCTAACAGGGCCATGATCATAAGTTTGATGAGAATCCACTTCAGTCTGACACATATCAGATACTTGAGGGCTTTTAATGGACCCATGAAGAAGAGGAAAGAACTATCAGGGCGGCTGTTAGAGAAAACAAAGAAGGCAAGGAAACATTGAAGTTATAACTCATTAATATTAACTTATTTCAACTAGAAATGTATGATTCGATACCAATCTGATTAAAATCCGATGTAGATGTCGACTAATCGTTCATTGTTTTTCCCTCGGTATTTTTGCTTGAATCGACCTTCACTTCGTGATACATGTTTACGTTTTGGTCTTGATGGCCGCCTCCCCAACATCTGAACCCAAGCCCATGCCCACGCAGTTCTGGTAAGTGATCCACAGACCCAATCATGTAGCGTCTTATTGCAGTACTTTAGGCGTTGTCATGTAGAGGAGGAGGCCATCAAGACGAAAACGTAAACATGTATCACAAAGGTCAATTCAAGGAAAAATACCGAGGTAAAATAAAATTGAACGATTAGCCGACATCTACATAGAATTTTAATCAGATTGGATTCGATACCACACTACGAATTTTAAAAGACAATTGCCAAAAAATTAGTTTATCACGACCATTATAAACGAACACCCTTCCTCTTCCTTCATTTGTGATTTGGTGTTAGGAATTTGTCATTTAAAAAAAATAAATTGGTGCATTTTTGTTTGGTGTACGGTATCTACACATTGAAATTGAAGACATAAAAAAGACAGGAAGAGTTAGTAATTAGAAAGACTTACTTAGGTTTATCCAATGGTTGGGGTTCCTCACGTGCATACCCAGCGGGGCTCTTTTCTGCCTCCTCTGCCGTCATCAGTGTCAACTCTGCTTCAACTTTGCCCTGGAAATAACGATGATTTCCTACGAATTATTCCCATGATCGTCTAAACCAACCAACCAACTAACCAACCAACCGATCAAATGAAATTCCAAAGGGCATGACTTCAAAAACTTTGCGCTTTGAAATGCCCTGAAAGTATGAAACCATACAAATTGATTGCTTGAATACAAAATGTAAGTGTGTGGTCTCTCACACGAACAAGTAGTCTAAATAAGTGATCCAAAACTCTTTTACCAGGAAAGTTATTTGGTGGGGTTCATAACCCTCTTTACTAGACTCACAGTGAGCTGAGGTTTGTCATCATCTTCAGTCTTTCTCATAAATGGCCACCATCCTCTAGTTTTCTTCAATTTAAATAGAGACAGCATAGGTACAGGACTATTTATGTCCATCATCTTCAGGTTGCAGCTTTTTACGGTCTTAGCTCCACGTGGAAACCGATTCAGATCCAATATGAGGGTACCTACAAGATTGACAAATAAGTCTTCACTTCATCAAGCATACAATGTTGAACTCCAAAAGTTAAATTTATGACTTCCTAAGGTAGAGTATATCTCGATAGCATTACATATCAATAAGACTAGTAAAACATGCATGTAACGCCAGCCATTGTGTTCTGGTAAACAAAAATAAGGAACGTAACGCAACAGTTGATTAAATGGGAACACCATCCCTTCCTGGAACAAAGGAATTTCCAAAGACTTCGGGTTCCGGGCTGCTATTTCCCGATCTCCCATATATGGCTCGATTGCCAAGAAACATCAAATCAAAACTCTTTTCAACCCTATTGTTATAGCATAAATCCACTGTTTAACATATCAAATTGACCCACCAAAGATATCATGTTTTAACGCGACATTACCCCAATTCACCCAAGATGTAACCAAATTGACTCATCTAAAATATCATGTAATTAAAGACATATCAAATTTTCTCACCTAAGATATCATGTAATATAAAAACATATCAAATTGTCTCACCTAAGATATCATGTAATATAAAGACATATCAAATTGTCTCACCTAAGATATCGTGTAATATAAAAACATATCAAATTATCTCAACTAAGATATCATGTAATATAAAGAAATATCAAATTGTCTCACCTAAGATATCATGTAATATAAATCACCTGAGATATCGTGTAATATAAAGGCATATCAAGTTGTCTCACCTAAGATATCATCAGCAGAGAAAGTATCATTATCCCATACTTGTATATTCAATCGAGGTGGTATTTTAAACTCAGTCTCGTCCATGGAGTACTTTGATTCCTTTTTCGTACACACGACCATTTCTTCTGCCTCATTGTATTCAAACGGGAAAATAAACCTCCAGTTGAACATACCTTCTCCAGTTAACGATCTGTATTAGAGTATAAAGCAATTCATGATTATCAGTTTCTCTTGTAATTACCAGAGATATTCCTCTTTCAAACGAACTTAGTTGAGTTCATGCAATATTCAACATCAAATCATTTTCTCCAATATGAGTAATTAGAAATTTGAGAGTAGGTTTATCTTATGATCTGGCCTAAAAATAATTGTTCAGTTCCGACCCCACCTAGGTTTTCACCGATTTCCCTAAACTTTTACGAAACAATAATAAAACCGCAAAATTGTGAAGTCTCACGAGAATTAATGGATGCGGAAACTGACAAAATAAAGCTGTTCTTTCAAGCTGTAATATTGCTGTACACCTAGAAATAAACAACACAGAGACCATTTGGAAAACAACGGAAAACCTGAAGTAGACACTCACACAGAAAAAAATATATAATGAAATAAAATTATGAATCTACACACCTATTTTAAAATTGAGGGTAATTGGAACCACACAATTTCTTTATTAGGCCGTAGGTGTAAAATACATTCTGTGGTTCTCATTACATACAATTTTAAAATAGGTGGATAGGGAGATTTTTATTTAATATTTTATTTTTTTCATATGTGAGTGTCTAGTTCAGGTAGTTATGTTTTTCTGTTGTTTTCCATATGGTCTCTGTGTTATTTGCTTCTTCTCATCAGATGTACATCCATTAACAGATTGGAAGATCAGTTTTGTATTGTCTTTTTCAGTTGATGTCAGTTTCCGCATCCACTATTTCTTACGAGGCATCACAATTTTCGCCATTTCTTTTTCTCTCTCGAATATTTACCAAAAAAAATGTTTAGGGTCGGCGTGAAAAACTAGGTGGGGTCGGGTAACCGGAACCAAACAACTTTTTTTTATTTGGCCTTAGCGTAGTTCTATATCTGTCAAATCCCATTTTCTAAATCTAAGGCAACATATTATCTCGAACAGATATAGTATCATATACTAGTATATTGATGTATCTTTAAAGCTCCATACATATTTCCTTAAATGAGTTCATGTTCATCCTGATGCACAGGTGTGTTTATTTGTTTACTTAATTAACTCATTACAGAGTCATTTATTGATAGATGGTAGATTTTATACGCAATGACTGCGGGGCCTGTAATGCCATATCTCAAGAGAAGAGATTTCTTAAACCAAGCTAAGAACATCTACATTATAACATTCTAATGATATATATCTTATATACGACCAATGATTGTAAGTCAGTACTCGAACAGATACTGCTAATTTGTCAATATGACAATCCATACCATGACTGAACTCTTCTTTTACTCCATGGCAAGTTTTCGAAGGCTAGGGTAAGACCCGTGTTTTAATATAATTGGCTAATGTGTAATAAGACATACTAAACCTCTGTAGATGTAGCACAAGACGGTACGTAATTACACAACATTGAATCTTTCATGTATGGCCGAATAATGTAATATTATTTTTCATCCATCTGTATTGCCAAATGATGATGTATATCCAAAGGAATTTTGCTAACCTGTAGTGAACATCTGTTTCCTGTAAATCATCTTGATCGTGAGAAAACCATCTGAAATAGTAAAGAGAACAGATAAATCAAAACATTACAACCAGCAAATCACCGAAATGTCTTTATATTTGACAAGTAATGAGGTGAAAGGTGCTCGCTATATGTTAGTTCCTGACACCACATGTGTTTATATTATAAACATACAGGAACAATTCCCATGATAGTCAGTTACAAAGTTGTAGTATCAGACAATTCGTAATATATATATATATATATATATATATATATATATATATATATAATTGACTGGATGTCGATAAAATTTTCAAATTTTCAAAACCTGTATATATATATATATATATATATATATATATATATATATATATATATATATATATATATATCAAGAACAACCGAAATAATGATGGTGATGATGAACATTATTGTGACGTAGAACCACCTACAAATTATATCTCTTACTTTTTAAATTTGCTCAAAGGAGTACAACTTGGCTTACGTTTGATATCAGCATGTGTAGCATTAAATACTATGTACATACACGTACACATCATTCAGATAATACAAATTTACATAGATTTGTGTCTATATATACACGTTAGAGTTTACTCTACGGTGGTAATCGAGCTTTCGACACAAACTAAAATTATTACCTTTCGCGATCATGTGGTAGATTACATGTACACATATGGGAGATATGAGTACTCATGTTGAGTAAATATAATTCCCCTGTAATCAAGATAGTGTAAACACTGGAGGTCCCCAAAATGTACACTGTAAGGTCATGAAAGTCATCAGAGACGCCACCCTATAATAGGCCTTTCCAGAATTTGCCATGGTGGCTCTCTACTTCCTGTCTGAGTCTGTGTACTTTGGGGTATACATGGGATAGGTTACTCAGTTAATCATATAACATGACACTGCTACTTTCATCGATTTCTGAACGATTCAAAAAGCATCCCTGATTTACATGTCTATAGAATACAAGGGACAAAGTTAAGAAACGGTACTATGAGGTGATGATATCCCAATTTCCTAATTGCAGTCTGGAAGGCCTATAAACCAATGTCCATTCAATAGCTATTAATTATTCAATAGGTCGCAACAATAGTTTTTCGTAATCTACCTTACTAAGGTGATAAACATCATTTGCCTCTGTCATACTTACCCCTTTACATAGATATCACTCATTTTGTCACCAGTGATGATTGAAACGTCTTCAAGAATCACGTCTTCAGTATTCCAAACAATGACACGAAGTTCATACTTCTTTGGTTTTCTCGGGGTTATGTCGACTGGTGCAACACGACGATGTATACCCATCGGAAACATATCCACCCACATTTCAAGTTTGCCCTGTGCATTGGACACAGAGACAACATTAGCAATCCAAAATAGCTACATCGTTAAGAAAGTGACTCCATGTACATGTTTGTACGAAAAAGCTCATTTTTTTCAAGCAGTTTCTCAAAAGGTGCAGATTATTACTCTCAAATTTGAATATATCTTTTATTGGAAATACTAAAAGAGTCAAGTCAGAAAGATTTGTTGGGGTGAACATGCTGTCATCACCAGATGTGTTCTCATAAACATTTTACAGGAAATCCCAAATGGTTGATTACATGTCAAATGCAGTAGAGCTAGCTTCTCTACAAGATTTCAAAGTCGAGTATTAAAATTGCCAAGGTGTTATTCTAAATCCTCAATCATTTGTAAGTTTAATTTATAACAAAAATCAATACATGTGTACCAAATTGAGAAATAAACGTGATTGAACTTTTACAAGTGTACTAAAGGAAGAAATGACCTTATTGATATCAACCGACTTTTTGCACCGTAGAATAATCATAGCTCTGGTATGTATGATGTGTACCCTTACTCTGCACGAGGAGTTCTAAGCCTTAATATCGCAAGTCTTGCTTGAAATAATCAGTTTGCGGTAGCTTACTTAGTTGTTACCTGTTCTATTCCTGGTACCTTTGGACTGAATAATGATCTTGTTTCTACGTGCTCAGGCACCAATTTATATCCATTCTTCACATCAGCCCAGTGTTTCAATGCTTCCAGTGCCACAGGTTCATTGGAGTTAACCTTTAGTCCTTTAAGTAAAGTATTGTAAGGGAGATTGTAAACGTGTGATAAACAAATTTCATGTCTTTGAATTTACAAGCTATCTGACTCTTAACGAAACATTAGGTTTCGTCTTGTAGACTTTTAAGCATATGCAACCGGCGGAAAAAAAACCAAATGCGTTTGCTTGCTTGTGGTAAGCAGAAATGATTTTGCCCGTAACTTGTCAAAGCGTAAACAGCACACGAGCCCGGATCCCGCAACTCTAGATCTGTTTACTGATAAAATACTACACATTTTAGCATTTGGTAAAGCTTTTACTGTTACATTATAAATTCCACTGATACAAACAACCTGATGAAAGCACTGCCTGAACCTACATCGGTGGCACCCGTTGCTATGTTTGTAACAGTTGTATTAGGTTTTTTTTCAAACTTTGTCTTTACATGAAGTATTTCCGTGGCTCACTTCATACAGACAAACGCACTGGAGTTTTTCGAAGGTTGTAACTTTTTTTCATAAATACCTTTGTATTGTATGATATTGAGATCTACAGCGAGCCATACAATCATAACATATTGTATACAATACATACATACATACATACATACATACATACATACATACATACACACACACACATACATACACACACACATATACATACATACATACATACATACATACATACATACATACATACATACATACATACATAGGGTTGTTGACCTCGGTCTGTGGTAACTCACCCTCTTCATCTTTAATTTTCGCATTTGCTGAAAACAATTTATCACCAACTGTGACGAATCCTGGTGAATATATCGGCTCATCCATCTCGAGTGACTTGCATAGTTTCGCCAGTATTTGTGTTGGCTTCATGACATCCCGCCAAGTATTGTACCCGTTTCTATTATTTTAAAGAAGAAGAAAAATGAGATTACAGATGACAGATTGATGGTTGCGCCAATTTACATCTATATTCTTACGGTATCATGAATATTATCATTGTTGTCATCTTCTGCAAGTTCTTCATTCCGCTCAATCCAGTCTTAGTAGTTTTGGTAGGTGTAGCAGATCATAATGACTTTGATAGACAGAAAAGACTGAAACTTCACATGCCAATTTTTTGCTAAATCTGCCACTGAATCATGTGACCAAACAATGCATGAAATCATGAATAAGAAAGTACTTACTATCGTACTATTACCTCGGTTCATATTACTCATAAGTGATATGAGGGAAAGAAACTACAAGCAAACTAAGGTAGGCATGCATACATACATACATACATACATACATACATACATAGACATACAGACATAAAAGTTGTCCTTACGTTGCATATTCTTGCGATAACCCACAGAGAGGTCTGTGTCTACTGTAGAATCTGTTTTCCAGATCGATTTTTGTCTCCCCGACCAGGTCATCTATTCTAATGAAATCCCAGTCATACACTTTCACAGTCAGCATCGCTTCCTGGGGGAATACGGCTTCGAACTCAAAACACCTTTTATGATAAATATGTAAATATGGGTTGTTGATTACATGTGTTATTTGCATAATGATGTTATGTTGTGTTGCATGGATGACAGAATATCATTCGATTAGATTTTGCATAAGGTAAAAAAGGAGCTGAAATGATATTCATGAACCGGGAGAAGTTTGGGAAAGTACCTGTTTAACGAATCATTGATGAAATATGGTTGTCAGCTGGTATCAGCCTCAAGTTTGAACGTGACTTTTTACTACCGAGGCGGAAATCGTCTTGTTACAGTATTCTATCTTGAAATACATCAGTTGTCAGTATAAAAATGTTTCACTTCAACTTTGCGTTTTATTTTAAGAAATATGACAGAATATGAGTGTTTTAATGAATCCGAAATGCATGCCAGAATCCTAACGTTGAACATTGTTGTATCCTTTTTATAAACATCCATTCTAGTGAATACGATCTCTATTTTATACCACTAAAACAAGTCTTTTACATTGAAAGACAAAGTTGACAACATAAATGTCCTATTAAATGGGTCTAAAATACAGTACTATAATTCGCTGGTAAAATAATTCTCATGGACACAAGGACGGAGGGACGTGGGTCATTCCAATAGCTCCATCCGGGCAGTGTTGGGGACTGGACGGACGAAAGTGGCCATTCCAATTGT
>NC_135562.1:4870133-4885133 GCF_964340395.1 Glandiceps talaboti
GTCTGTCTGTCTGTCTGTCTGTCTGTCTGTCTGTCTGACTGACTGACTGACTGACTGACTGTCTGTCTGTCTGTCTGTCTGTCTGTCTGTCTGTCTGTCTGTCTGTCTGCCTGCCTGCCTGCCTGCCTGCCTGCCTGACTGTCTGTCTGTCTGTCTGTCTGTCTGTCTGTCTGTCTGTCTGTCTGTCTGTCTGTCTGTCTGTCTGCCTGCCTGCCTGCCTGCCTGCCTGCCTGCCTGCCTGCCTGCCTGCCTGCCTGCCTGCCTGCCTGCCTGTTAATAGGATATCAAAAATAAAAGAAGAAAAATCTACATTCGATTTCAAGGAAAGATTATCTATGACACAAGGAAAGGATTAGTTAGACTTTTCTATAGACTCAATCTCACATCTGAATGTTGGGGAAGACATTACTGTATCCTAACATTACTAGCAATGATCAAAATAACTGGCGTGCAAAAATCCTCCAATTAGGGCGTTCCTAAGCATTGGGTAAGGCAGACATTCTAGCGAGTGCTTGTATTTCGAATTCGAATTTATGCAAAACTGCACTTCATATGGCAGTTTTTGAAATGACTTTTAAAATAATTGTATCTTTTACAGAAAGGAAGAGGCTGTATGGGGAACAGCATTAAACGTAATGACAGCATTAATTATCGCCTGTAGAAATTGTTTACCAATAAGTGCTGTAGCTATGTCGAAAGAATTCAATTGGAACAAGTCTGACACAGTGAGTGTAATTTTGAATGAGTTTGAAGCTCTTTTTTCCTTCAAATAAGTCAGAGTAACACAATATCATTACCTTCGATGGCTGTTATCATGATACGATTGGCAGATCATCACTGGATTATCGTTTTTTGACAGACTTCAGGGGTGAACAAATCCACTGGTCCTGGGTCCGGGACTAGCGATATTTTTGGGCAGACCACACAAATTTTACCTTGTGTGGTCCGTTGGACCAGTACCTTACTGTTAATAACTATGTTAAAAAGTCGTCTATACAGATTCATAGGTAAGATTTAATGTTTCACATTAGCAGGACCTTGGACCAATAATTTTTTCAGCAGGACCACTGGAATTTTTTAAGGCACTGGTCCGGGGACCACCAGTTCACAAAATGATTTGTTCACCCCTGGACTTATTAATTATACAAAGGGACATATGACAGATCTGGACATTTTTCTATATTTTTTTTTGTTTCAAGTGAAGGATATCCATATTACAGCTGTATGTTAAACATGTCCATTCACTGTCATATATGTATCACAAATTAGGTATTAAAATTAGATGAACAAATCGATTATGTTTTTTGGGTGCACTTAAAATTGATTTTAGCAGCAGGAATCAGGATCATTGAGAAATTTCGCATGGATGTGCTTGAAGATATCTGAGTGATCGTATACATTTCAAAGCATAGCATGAATACACAAATTGGGTTTACTTCATTTAGTTTGCAATCTCCAGAAAGCACTAATCTCTTGACATTTGTCTGTCATCAAAATAACGAGTTAAAAATAATACCAAAGTATTAAAAATCTCAATGCTTATTTTACAGGGTCTCATACTGTCCAGCTTTTACTGGGGATACCCTACAACACAGATATTATCAGGATATCTAAGTGATCGATTTGGTGGAGACCAAGTAGCCACCATAGCTGGTATCGGATGGGGTTTATTGACATTACTATTTCCATTTTGTGCATACGCATTTGACGATAAATCGTCACAAATCATACTATTGGTGATTGTCAGGGTTCTATATGGTATGGTCCAAGGTAAGTGTAACCTGTGTAAGATATGCTAAATCGTGCCACCTTCATTAGGCTTTCTTGTAGGCCGATGGGTGAGGGCGCCCTGACATGACATGCCTTACAGCCCAAAGGTAAATAAATGACAGTAAAAGTAATTGAGGGCTTATATCAAGTGAGGGTTAAACCGTCCGCATGGAAAAAATGTGTCTAGCAGAGTTATAGAGAAACAAAAACCAAATGACCATATCATTATGGTCCCATTGATATGACAGCTGTAGCGCGGATGCAAGAATCTTGGATGGGCCATTAACCAACTATACTCTCTCACATTACAGTCCTTGAAGCCTTGTATAGCTAAAACTTGGGTTGTTTTGTATGTACCGATATCTACTGCATAATTGTACTCGAAAATCCCTGTACTGTGCTCGATCACATAGGGCTAACCTTTCGTTGAAGTGTTAGTGCGACGCCCCTTGTAAAAGCGAAGGAGCACAGTACAGGGATATTCGAGTACAATTATGAAGTAGGTATCGGTACATACAAAGCAACCCAAGTTTTATTTATGCGAAGCTCCGAGGACTGAAATAGAGTCTATTAACCAACCTGCTGTTGAGGCGCAAAAACAAGCGTGTCTGGAAAGAGCCATCGGAAAGGTTTTGCCCTGAATTAAGGAATGATCATATCTAGTTCATTATGGCTTCACTGATATGATTTCTGTAGCACATAATACAAGAACCTGGGATTGAATCATGTGCCTTTCGCACACGCACCTGTTGTTGGGGCGTGAACAAAGGTGTCTGGCAGAACAATCGAAAGAGATTGTCCTAAACCAAATAATTATCTTATCTGTTTCATTCTGGCTCTACTGATATGATGGCAGTGGTACTAGTACAACGACCTAGGAGCGAATCATGTGTCTTTATAATTAACACAACGGTTATTTGGAGTGTAGGTATAAAATTATATATGTCAGTGGAATATCTTTACAAAAATGTTTGAATTTCAGTAATTATTAAATATTTCCATGTGCTGTATTTCTTGTCAACTTTGCAGGTTTCCATTTTCCAATCATTGCCAGTCTTACCGCAATGAGGGTACAGAATGGAAGACGTAATTTCTTCTATACAGCAAACGGGATAGGCCTTAAGATTGGGTATGTACAGAGAGGATTTTTCTACAGTATAAATTTACTTCAAGTTGAAGTTATAGTGCATTGTTTGAATTCTCAAAAAGGTCAAGACTCTTTGTCATTTTCAAGTATATGAACATGTTATACATTTGTGTTCTACCGTTCGATATATATATATATATATATATATATATATATATATATATATATATATATATATATATATATATATATATATATATATATATATATATATGCGGAATGATAGTTCAACACTAGCCGCGTGAAAATGGCCAATGAGCATCGATTTGAATAGAGAAGAAAGGGGAAACATCTAAGCTAAAGGTTACTTATAACAGAAGTATTTAAACGTATAACTAGTATAACTGCACTTCGTGTTTCTACCGAAATGACTGACATTGTCAACTTGAAGTCATTTTTGACCCAACATTGTGTCCACTTAAATATTCATAAGGTCAATATTTATAACGTAGACTTGCCTAGTTTTCTGCGTACATTCAAGTTTCTGCCGAGACAGACTCCTAGACCACTCTCGAACACAGAGACGTTTTGTTTATTTTGTGTTCCCGTCATCTTGTCGGAAGTTTTGAGGGGCACAAGCCGAGTTTATACATATTTGGGCGTAGTTTGTGCTGTATATTTAAAAGGTACTCACAGTATTGTATATAATGAAACACACTTAATCACCTCTCGCAATTCTATAATATATATCTCACAAACAACTTAATGACGTAATTTATCATACGTATCAAAACGTGTTCAAGAAATGCCCCACTAATAAGGTAACTGTAACAATGCCAGAAGATAATTGTTACAGTAATGTTTAATATAGAAGACATGCATCGATGTTAATATTATGAATATAATACTGAAATTTTATTTACAGTATTATTTACAGTATTTTCAGTTGAGTGAAGCTTATAAAACTCAGTTTGTACCACTTTAACACTAGATTATACTAAGCTACTGTGTGACGTCATTGCATTTATACTATTCATGAAAAGTGGGAGGGATTCTACATATTACTCGTGAACTTTTGTATTTTCCTTACAGAATTTGTGCTTCTGGAAGTTTAGGTTCTTACCTTTTATTTAAATACGATTGGCAGTTAAATTTCTATGTTTGTGGAATCATATCAATTATTTGGGCTTTAGTTATAAGAGTATGCCTTATGAGGAAAAGATGTATTCAACAATGCAGGAGTATACAGAGGGTGAATGAATCTGAAAACAACCTTACACACGGAGAAGTATGGAAAACATTAGTAAGACACAGATCATTTTGGTAAGCATTTGTTTATACAGTTATTGATGCTTCCTAACGTGGGTCATTACATACCAATGAACGTACCGCTTATGCCATGTACTCCTTTCCTCTGACATGGTCATGTGTGTGTGTGTGTGTGTGTGTGTGTGTGTGTGTGTGTGTTTGTGTGTGTGTGGGGTGGGGGTGGGGGGTTGGGGGTTGGGTGTGGGGTATATCTGTGTTTTGCAACATGAGCTAGATAAATGTATGCAATTGCCTTTGAATACTTCAAATCACTGCACTTGTTAATTTGTGAAGATGTCGTATATCCTATTTACCTTATCTCTATGCTGAATCCCCATTGCATTAATAGTGAATGTTGTGATGATATGCAAATTTACAAACATATTTTCAAATCTCAACTTTTTCCTAACAGGGCAATGATTTTTGTATATTTTTGTGGAAATTATGCGTGGCACTCTCTGTTTTCTTGGCTTCCAACTTTTTTCGAAGAAACTTTTCCTGAGGCAAAGGTAAACTAATCTTATACTTTACTTATTTCCGAATCAATATATATTTTAAAATCATTGCAGAGTCAAGGGAACGATAAATGCAATAATTGACATTTCTGATTAGTATTGCCCATTGATTATTTTGCTTAAAACATAAATTATGAAAATTATTCGAAAATCCGTATGCATATTGACAATTTTATTAATATTCACATTGTTTCAGCCAATCACTACTCATTGAAGATAAATGTGAAGATTAAGTATTTCATATAACATTTTGTTCATTCAGATGTTGTTTGTTTTTTCGTTACATTCTTGTAGAATAATGTATGAATTCAATGAATTATCCTAACTAGGGTTGGGTTTTTAATACTGTTCCGTGGATATTTCCAATCTTTACCGGTGTGGCAAGTGGTTACATCGCTGATCGATTGATATCAAGTGGAATGAGCAAAACACACACAAGAAAAGTTATGGAGGTGAGTAAAATTTCAAATTGATGGAAATGTTATGAGGACAAAATACCCCCTGCACTAGAATAGTTTTAGTCCCCAAAGCATTTTTGGCAGAGTGGGGGATAGGGTGATTTAACTTTGAACACAATTGCATTTATATTGCTTATACATTTTATTAAAATGTTGTCATGCCTCCAGGGGAATTTAATAGTCATTACATTTATCATATACCCATAATCATGTTCCTAAGTATTGCTATGGAGAAATCTCTAGCTCTACCACCGACGTCCCCAAAACCTATACCCGTGCCTTAAAGGTGTTATCATTTACCCTGTGTAATGGCACGGAAACATCGTTTGAATCACATAAATTGGGAGAGAAATAGTATGTTATTCATAAAAACGTAAAATAGTAGAGAACTTAATAAAGCCAAATCACTGAGCGAACGGATATCGATAAGCGCCCAACTTGTCGTATTTGGGCAATATGTGTCAGGGCGTGACACAGCAAATTATTGGCTGTGTTAGTTGCTCTATTGAATTGAATTGCATTGGAAACGATATTTAATTGGGTATATGATGAAAAATGTAATGGGCGCCTTTAGGGAGAAGAGTGGGGCTTGTCTCAAACATTTAGTGGAAAATGTTTAAATGGAGGAAAGGCAGAGAATGTACTCAATGAAATGATGAAATATCTTTTTAGTAGGGTAACAAGTTATTTGTATACACTTTTCTATCTTGCAGACATTAGCAACACTGACATACGTCACAAGTCTGATGCTTCTAGGACATATGACGTGTTTCGTTAGTACCTTGGCAATGCTTACATTTGCCTGGACAGTTGGCGCACTAGGTGCTGCTGGTGCATATGCAAATAACCAGGATCTAGCTCCGGCTCATGCTGGCACTGTTTATGGTACGTATGATCCATCCCTTGTTCACTTTCCCCAAATCTTAATTCTGTCTACGCTTTCTATTGCATCTGACACGTGTCATTATTTATTTCAAATATTTAAATCAATATATTTTGTGGAACAGAACTTGGGAGTTTTTTTAATAGTGTTGGGTGAAAAAGTACACTTGTCACGTAAGAAAGATAAGCATTTCCTAAATGCGTCTATGGAGTAGCTCAAATCTAGAAATAGAAAGACTGTATGTATAATAAAGAATGTGTGGCTGATTTTCAAACATAAATGAATAAACGTATATAAAACCATTGCTTGGTATAATTTTGACATACCCTTTGTATGCTGTGCCTTTCATGCAATAAACAAACAATTCAATATTATTTCATTTTTGAAAGTGCTCTTGCTGTTGCTCATAGTTGTAAAGTCAGTTCTATGTGCGAAATTAAAAAAAAAAACACTATTCAATCAAAATTCCGCATAATATGAGCGAGGCATTAAATCCTATAATGAAATACCTTACATTGTTTTTCATAATTTATTAATATCAAGGGATACTACTGACCAACGTTTATATACAAATATTGGGAAAGGTTTTGAGCTGACAAAACTGTTTCCTGTAAACAACAAAAAGTAAACTAGTGCAAACCAATACTTTTGTTCACAAAACATGCAGAGTCATTGCTTGTAATACGTTGACAATGCAGATGTAATCTTTTCACAGTATTTGTACAATTACAAATACAGTACAATTGCTTCACACTGACTGACATGCATCGCATCATTCCCAAACATCTTTAAATGTTCTCTTTCAATAGGTGTAATGAATGCATTTGGTGCTTTACCTGGTGCCTTTGGTACATATATAGACGGTTATATATTGGAATATTTCGACAGTTGGAACATCGTCTTTAGTCTAACTGGGTCAATTATGTTTGTCGGGTGGATCGGATATGTACTATTTGGAACTGGAAAGCGAATTGTTTGATTGGATGGAAAGGACGTTTAAATCACTGCATACATGTTGTCAATTCAGAAACGTATTATTTTATATTTACACTTGAAAATGCGAACGCTAGAACACAACAATGGGAAAGTACTGTTTAACAATGATATAGTCTTGTATTATATTACGACAACTGTCATTAAATGTGAATGGAATTGCGTTTTTTAAAGGTCTCGTTTGATTATTGTTTACGTTTTACGATACATATTCACAAGAAGCTTGTGGAAAGAGTTTTTGTTGACAAATTATACGATTATACTTTATTATGAAAGTCACATGTATGTATGTATGTATGTATGTATGTATGTATGTATGTATGTATGTATGTATATATGTATGTATGTATGTGTGTGTGTATGTATGTATGTATGTATGTATGTATGTATGTATGTATGTATGTATGTGTCATGTTCAATAACATTTTTAATTCAGGTAACTTTCCTTCTGAATGGGGAGGTGCCATTATCATACCTCTCTTTAAGAAAGGATCAAGGTCTGACGTAAATAACTATAGAGGAATTTCCCTCCTAAATGTATTGGGTAAAGTGTTTACGTCTATTCTCAACAAAAGATTGACCAGTTGGTCTGAGTCACACGAAATTATAACTGACTGTCAAGATGGTTTTCGCAGTGGTCATAGCTCTGTTGACAACATCTTTGTATTATATGCTACTATACAGAAATATCTAAGTGTGAGATGTGGTAAATTCTATTGTCTTTTTATTGACTTCTCCAAAGCATTCGACCGTGCCAACCATACATTATTATTGTATAAACTTCAATCAATAGGAGTTAGAGGTAAAATGTACAAGATTTTACACTCCGTGTATGGTAGTGTAAAGGCGTGTGTTAAATCAGGACACAACTTATCCTCGTATTTTGAGTGTCCAAATGGTGTACGGCAAGGCTGTATTCTAATCCCACTACTATTTTCTTTTTTCATTGAAGAGCTTAACTCTATGCTTTTAAAGTCAGGTCAAATGGGTATACAGCTGACGCAAGCATTTTACAACATTTTCTGTCTTCTTTATGCTGATGACATTGTTCTGCTTGCAGACTCAGCTGGAAATTTACAGAAGCTTATTGATATATTATTTCAATTTTGCACTAAATGGCACATGGATATTAACTTAGAAAAAACCAAAGCAGTTATCTTCCGGAAAGGAGGGCATAGATCACAATTTGAAAACTTGTATTTCGGGGAGTCCAAAATAGAAGTAGTTTCATTCTATAAATACTTGGGTCTCCTTTTATCGTGCAGAAATTCTTTCTCTAAAGCCATTTCGAATTTAGCAGACCAGGCAAGTAAAGCTATGAAAATTATTTCTGTCGCATCGTATCGTATCGGCAATTTGCCATACAACTGTCATTTCAGGGTCTTCAATACCATGATACTACCAATTTTATGTTATGGCGCAGAGGTCTGGGGCCACCAATATTATGATGCCATCGAAAAGGTCCAAAGAAAGTGGTGTATAACTTTCCTTGGTGTCTCCTATAATACTTCTAATGAAGCAGTTTTGGGCAAATGTGGCCGACTACCTGTGTACTTTCATACTCTAAAGCGATGCATAAACTACTGGCTGAAATTAATTGAAATGCCAGATGACAGGCTGCCAAAACAAGCTTACATGATGCTGCATAAACAAGACGCGTTGGGCAGACACACTTGGGCTACGTCCATAAAGAACACGCTATTTTCTTATGGCTTTGATTATGTTTGGCTAGCCCAAGAGGTCGGCGACAAGCAAAGGTTTATAAATGAGTTTACCACTCGTGTGTCAGATAGCTGTAAACAACAATGGCGTACCAGTCTGTCTCAGAAACCAAAACTGCGCACATATATAACTTTCAAAAATACACTTGAACCAGAAAAATATCTAACTTTGAACTGCAACAGAACATGTATTCAGGCATTTGCCCGTTTTCGCTGCTCATCAACCTCATTGGCGATCGAGGAGGGAAGACATCATGATATTGACCAACACCTCAGAGTCTGTAAGATATGTAACTCGAGTGAAGTAGAGGACTAATTTCATTTTCATGTGTGTTCACAGTATGACGTTCTTAGGAAGGAATACCTTCCACTCGAATACCAGTCAGAACCAACCATTATTAGATTTCAACGAATTATGAGGACTAGGGACACAGATGTTCTGTACAAACTTTGTAAATTTATTCAATTGGTGTTTAAGAAGAGAGATTTTATTTTGATTTGCAACCGTGTGATGTAACATAATATTTTGTGCTGAAACGATAATTTGTATATGGGCCGGAGGCCTTTGAATACAATAAACTATATTATTATGTATGTATGTATGTATGTATGTATGTATGTATGTATGTATGTATGTATGTATGTATGTATGTATGCATGTATGTATGTATGTATGTATGAGTGTGTTTGTGTGTGTATGCAATTCAAAGGTCCACCACATATGTATATACATATATTCAATTTGCCTCGTAGGATCAGATGTTCCGATGGTAAACAATACAAGCCATGCCAAATGTATTCAATCGACCGCATCAGCATATTGTATTAACACACTTGAACATACATAAACACCACCTACACTTACACACTCGTATATTACACAAATACTCGTGAGTCTATGTGAGGCAGTAGTTTTTGCGGAAAACAATTTTACTTTACTTCACAAATAAATAAGACAAACCATACGAGACAAGTGAGGATAATTGTGCAATAATTCATTTTAGATTTTCATTATAATTACGCATTGGTTTCACACTTGAGTACATAATTCGTCTTTATATTATTAAATACCATCTAAAATTATACATGCATTTTCCCCATTGTTTTGATAGAACATCTGGGATACATGCCAACAAGTGAGGCTTATATGCCTATGGGTAACATATCGGTTGTCATGTTCATATTACATATTCACATTGGTTTACCAACTAAAGGTCCCATAACTTCCCAGTCAACAAATACAATGCAACAAAACTTTGAGCAAAATGCAAAACAAATTGCAATGTTTTGATCTAAAAACAACAACGCATTTTTCATTATTAATTCCTACCTATTAGTTTCTTAATGTGTAACGTATCCATTCTCAGTTCGTTAGTCACAAAATGGTACTCTTAAAAAGCATTTAATTACCGTTTCAAAAGCACTGAGCACTATACCTTTAAGCACTATAACACTGAGCAGTATAACACTGAGCACTATAACACTGATCACTATAACTGAGCACTATAACACTGAGCAGTATAACACTGAGCACTATTACACTGAGCAGTATAACACTGAACACTATAACACTGAGCACTATAACACTGAGCAGTATAATACTGAACACTATAACACTGATCAGTATAACACTGAACACTATAACACTGAGCACTATAACACTGAACACTATAACACTGACCACTATAACACCGAGCATGTGGTCTATGTGTTATTGGTTTCTTCTCATCAGATGTACTAATATTTTTCTCAAATATGTAAAAAGAAGTTTATGGTCGGCGTGAAAAACTAGGTGGGGTCGGGTAACCGGAACAAAACAACGTTTTTTATTTGGCCTAATATGTTGGTTATTAAGGTTTCAAATATAAAATTTCGCAGTAATGCATCAAATGATTGTGTTGAAAAACCTAACCCAATGTTGTTTATTAACCCTGTGTATTGCGAGGTTTCCAGTTTGCCGAATAAATGTGATGTTTTATCGTGAATAATTTATCAGTATAGCTGTCGTACATTACGTTGTCATTATGTCATATTTCGACCATCCTTACACCTTATCCATAATTATCAATAACTAAATTTTACCTGAATATACCGTGTCTCGAACAACTTTACCTTTTAGCATAACCATCTATCTCCAAATATCGCCATTTACAATGTTAAATCTCATCTAGCGTTACTTCAAATTCATAACTGTCTGTAACGAAATATTACCATGTTACAAAATCATGTCTCGACCAGCTTTATTATCTTCTATTCTATATCTATTTATAACTAAACTGTTATTACATTGTTACGATGTCACGTCTTAATAAATGTCTATCAGTTATTTCATAAACTTTTGCTTTATCATATCGTGTATTTTACAATGAAGTTGGAGTAAATACGAAACTTATAGAACAATATTATGCATCTCAAGAGGTATTTCAGAAAACTGGTAAGTGGCCAACAAAATAAACGACTTCACACTAATTTTGAAATCTTATAAACAAAGTTATATATAAACATTAAGAACACTCAATATATTAGGTTAACATAGTAACTAAATATTAATATAAATATAAACGACGATATCCCCCAGTAATATATACTAGTAAATAGTTTAAGAGCCACAGTCTTTAATAGTATTTGTTCTACTTTTCATCACAGTTGTGGACTGGAACCTTTCAATACAATATTGTCTAGGAGCAAATCCAATTCCATGCAATGTCATTTAGGCCTAGTAGAATCCTAAGCAAGACTGTACCCATTGGTAACTGTAATCAGAAGCAATTTATCAGCATTAGAGTAATCTATGGAAAACATTCAGTCTTTCGCAATCACTTCTGTACTAGCAATTCGATAGCACCACTGGTGTTTATTTATGGCAATGCAAAATATTTCAAAATGCATTATTCATGTTTCCATGAAGACAGCAAGACACAGTGTAAACAGAACAAAACGTCGCAATCGTTTTAAACTTGCTGTGCCAAAATAACTATATTATGTTTATCAGAGACATTGATTGCTAATCGGTTTGTATTTACAAACTTCATTTTAGGCACAGAGCTACTAAAAGTAATGTTCTAGCAGCTAAGGTACATCCAGACGTAGAATCGTGACTAATTTATATCCTTTATCAGATAAGAACTTTCTGCTAGTATCTTTATATTTGACCCTAACATTTAACCTTTACTTCCTGGATAAATATATAAAAAGAAATCCATGTCAGCCATTAGTCATATATAAAACGGTGAAGGTGTATTATTATGCATACTTCATGAAACGAAACGATGGATAAGAACAGATAAATAGGTTAGCAGGGGACTGACTTGAACATCAGACAGTTAATAGTTGAAATCGTTTATAAACCTTTCTTTATACATGTATATATCAAAATTTGCGCAAGATATTTGTCAGGTTAGTATATACCTATAGCCTTCATTGTGAAGTAGTGCCGATGAATTTGGTTATTCATAAGTCGATATACCTAACATGAATAATTTAGACATCATTTAGCATCGACCATTCGTTCAACTGTGATACGTTGATGGTGTCTATCCCGAGTTGATGTCCTTGTAATTGTATGGCTTTGATATTCGTAACGAAAGTGTTTTGTTAGGTACAATAACTGTGACCTCGTAAACTGTGAACAGTATTGCATCACATATTTTGAAGTTATATACGCAATGAATCAAATCAAATTGATCAGCACCCAAACATCAGTGCCCTCAACGGTGATCACGATTTCATCCGGTTTCTGTACTGCTTACGGATAATATCAATAACTAACATGTACAATGTCTAATTATTTGTATTTTCACTGAATAGATTGTGTTTTCTAATCGAGTACAGTTTTATCATGATGACATTCAAAACCGAGCTTTTCCTCAAGAATTACACTTGCCACTTCACTACATACTTGTAATATTGACCAAAAATTAACATATACACTGTTTTTTGTTTAAAAGTAATTGAGTGAATATGATGTTTGGGTATTTGATGAAATAAATTTCCCAGTTGCAACTAATGCCGGTTTAAACCAAATTGACTAGTTTTGTTCTGCCCGTCTCTAGTAAATGGCTATGTTACTCGGAGGGTGTAGTCGATGAAGTTAAAGTTGTATGCTTGGTACGGCTGATTCATCAGTATTGCCTATATCAGTAATATCTGTCACTGGTGTCAAAGTGGACATCTGACTACGTAGCTCAAGCACCTGAAAAGAAGAGTGCCCAGAAACCATTACGTCATTGTTAATCATATAATGATTTACGTAACAAGCGATTTTGAATCTTGTCCTGCCCACCCTGTGCCTTGTGATCTTGATCAGTCACTACACACAAGTATCCCATTGCAGTAGCCAGGTAACGTACAGTGGTATGGTCATAGTCTTCCATAACTTGAGTGTTTCGTGTGAGGTACCGGGTATGCTGTTATACAACGTTTTTTTGTGGTTTAAGGCTATGCGTGTGGAATCATATAATTATATAATGGGCTGGCTAAAGTCCTTGGGAAAGATTTTAACCACGATTGTGCCTCAGTCCCGGGCCTCAGTCAACACAGCTGTACAATTGGGGACCTCATAGGATAGAGATTGCAATGTGAATGATTTAATCCTATGGGCAACTTTAATAAAAAAAACAAAAACAAACAACAAACAAACAAACAAACAAACAAACAAACTATAACTGAGCGTCCCAATACAGATAGCGCCCTCTGCGCCAGGAATAACAACGTTTTTACACGTCATGCGCAGTTTGTGAATATTGAATGCAACGATTGCAAGAGCATGAATCTTAAAACATGTTGTACTATATCAATGTAATATTGGAGAGCTGACGAAGCGTACGAAATGCTAGGGTTACGACGGGTAGTAAGCAATTTACTAAGCTATGCCGGACAACTTTAACTGTTAATGTATGCCCACCTTTGGTACGAAGACAAGACACAGTGTACCAGTGGTACAGAATATGATGCACAGCGATATGATGGCAAACTTGGCAAGTAGCTGGTCGGCTTGTAGCATCATCATCGTAGGTACCCCTGTTAAACTCATCACTAATACATTGTAAACAGCGAATCCAATATACCGAGAATCGTTTAGTTGTGGGATGTTCACCTGTGATGATGAAAAGCAGCCGTATAAGGTAAGGACACCTTCGATTCAAATGAAGCTAAGAGAGAGAGAGAGAGGAAGGGTGAAAGGGGGGAGGGAGGGGGAGAGAGAGAGAGAGAGAGAGAGAGAGAGAGAGAGAGAGAGAGAGAGAGAGAGAGAGAGAGAGAGAGAGAAGACGGGATGGAAGCTGACAGAGAGGAGGGAGGGGGAAGAGGAATATGAGTCAGACTAATAGGGACACTCTGACTGAGTGACGGGCGAGCAGACTGACGGAGAGACGAAAATAGAAAAATAACCAGCCAGATAGACATAACCCTAAAGAGACAGTGGTGGCTGGTGAGGACGATGGGACAATCAGCTTGACTGTCAGGTATAGACATTGAGGGAGACACATATGCATACGAGGGACAAATTTAATGTCCTCATGACAAATAACACCACAGTTGGGGACGATGAGAAATGGCACAACTGGAGATCTAAAGGAAAGCGTAGTTGAGTCAAAATCTGCAATAATTTTAGTGAATTCATGTGAACGAATATCAGGGTATGAATAAGAACATGCACTCTGATTTAAAAATATCAAATCCCATTTACCTTTCTTGTTTCCCATGCTAAGAACACACCAAAGAGTAGAACAATTCCTTTGTATCCACACATCAAACCTAACCAAATATTTATGTACTTGGACATACATACTTCTACCTCTGGCACATACATGTAGTCCTCTCCATTCTCAGCATCCTGGAGGTCAAAGGTGACGCTTGAATGTCATCGACGCAGAATGTCACGATTTACAAGAGTGTGTGTGTGTATGTGTGTGTGGTGGGGCTAGGGCGGTGAGGCTTTACAATGCAGTGATAATGTCATAACAGGCCCAACGGCGAGATACAATATACATGTAGAATTGTTCTTGATCTTAAAACTTTTACTGTTCTCTTGTTAAAAAGAACTCAAACTCATTCTCAGTTAAAATCAAGAATAAAAGTCAGGTGTCACCGTATATATGCTTTGAAATAGAGGTCGAGAATACATCAAAATTTAATCTACTTAATAAATGGCAGCAGAATACTGGGTTAACCCTGCAGGAATATAAAATATAATTGTCAATTCCTTGAAGACAACACCTTGAACCCCCAAATTGCTTTTATTATTTGAAAAAGACCTGGAACAACT
>NC_135562.1:4890133-5135133 GCF_964340395.1 Glandiceps talaboti
TTATATTAATCAGATAGTATTGAGCTTTGCTGACTGGAAACATTATTTACAGTGATATATCTGCATAGTGTGATTATTCAATCTGTGTATGTCATTTCTATTCAGAATGACTTCAAAATTAAACTGGGATATTGAAATATCTGAATGACTTACCGACATTCCTTCAAAGCTAGTTTTGGCCATTTCTTCCAGGAAAATCTGAGCCATCTCCTTATCACTGTAGTCAAAGTCTTCCAGCTTCTTACCATCTGGTAATTTTGCAATAGATGAATTGAGAGCCAAAGCCATTGCCCATATTGCATCATATCCCATTGAATGGTACAATGATAATACATCTGTTAGGCCATGCTGTGCCGCCACATTGTAATATCTAGCGTTAAAATCTTCCTTTGTCTGTTAAAAATATTATACATGTACATATATATCAAATAGGTATTAGGAGGTACGTGCGTACACACATGCATGCATGCATGCATGCATACATACATACATACATACATACATACATACATACATACATACATACATACATACATACACACACACATACATACATACATACATACACACACACACACACATACATACATACATACATACATACATACTTACATACATACATACATACATACATACATACATACATACATACATACATACATACATACATACAAACATACATACATACATACATACATACATACATACATACATACATACATACATACATACATATTTGTTTTAACACTTTTTTTCAACATTCTGATGGAAACTTTTATGTGTAAGATTGTTCCAGTCAATTACAGTGCCATGGTAAACCTACTTCTTAGTATTTGGAAATAGGTTTTAGTAAGTTCCCTACCTATAAATAGAAGAAAACAATAAACGCAAAAGTAATGAAAGATTAAAAGATTAAAACCAATTATAAGGTCTTACCATGTTAGATATAGTTGGCTTTCCACTAGGTATTAAATCCTGGCCGGTTTTAAGAACACCTTCTACGGCTGCTCGTACCTCACTCAATGCACAGGGCACTAGAGGATCAGGCATATCCCAGTAAGGTACCTTTGAAGGTCCAAATGATATCCATACAAACTTAGGATGCTCCATTCCGTTTCGGTAAGCCTGACATCAAATATCAAATTAAAAAGTCATATTTTTTACAAGGTGTCCAAAGAAGAAAGCTTTTGGGGTTTGGTAACACGAGCGAGGGATTCTGCAGGTAGGAAATCAATGACTGACGTGCACGAGTTCATTGTTAGCTGCATATGTACAAATGTCACTTTCCAGGTATATATCCACGGGCAGAATCCCGAGCGGGTCTTATGAAACCCCTTTATAATATACCGAATTTGGCATTTACTGAAAAAAAAACTTTGCTACGTATTTTCACTCCAAGGGGCAGACATTTTTAACTGACAGTGGGGGTCTGTGTTTTGGAGGTGAACAAGAGTTTTCCCAATCTGCTCCCCTAGCTCCGATGACCAAAAGCCAAAGTGCCCCCTTCCTAGAAAGACACTATTTTCCAAAATGACCCCCACCTAACTCCCTACTTTTCTATCATACAATATTTTTATGTCACTTTCTATGTAAACTATACTGGGTCTTACTCTAATGCTGTAATAGTATATGCCCTTTGAATGTTATTAAATATTGTTATTTAAGAACATAGACTATTGGTAGAATGTTTTGTTTTCTTTGTACATTAAATTTGTATTTAGAATCTGGGTATCTCAGTACACAATCTAAATATTTGGTAGACTCTTTGTCATTACACGCAGTTAAAACGACTATCAAAATGGTTCTTTACAAATTATTAGCAAATGTTGACATAATGCAACATAAACCAATTTCTAATAATGCGCAAAGAATGAATATCACTTATGGTATTGGAAACGCAGCGAGCTTCGCTGGCCGCGTTTCTAATACCACATATGGCTTACCACAACCCGTTTAGAAAATAAAGCAAAATGGAAACTGCTGTGACTTTTATGGTTAGTGTATTAACGTTAGTGATAGACCCACGCCAATGAAGACAAATTTAACATTGAAGTATCTTTAGAAAAGGAGAACAGATATTTAGAAAAATACTAAAGTATGACAATTAACATAGGTACGTGTTTTTCATCTCCTAGCTCGAATTTGTTATTGTAGCTGACTTGAACATAGAAATAACAAACCAACATTAACCTACAATACATGAAGAACGAAGTGTAAATATACAAAAGCAGTTATCGTACATACAAGAAACAGTATCCCACTGTTATGGCATACATTATTTAAAGTATACCGGTGATAGAAATATTTACGCAATCCATAAGGCAGTCTCAATCTAAAAATTGCTATCAAGAAATCAGTTGTTGGGTATTACATTAAATATTTTGGTGTTACACATTGCAGTATGAAATGTAACCAAACTGTGGAATCAAATACTGTATATATTGTATTATGATTAAATATTTAGTACATCATACATTATATTCAATGGTTTTTTGGCTTCTCTTTCTGCATTCAAATGCATCAAAAATTATAATCCCTCCACTATATCATTCAGAACAAGTATTTTATTATGAAAATGACAACCTGATTAAAAACACAAATCGGAAAGCTAAAAGGTTTACTGCATCATGTTTCTACATGCACTTTTTCTATAGTTTTTTCTAATTATTATGGTCAAGCCTGTAATCGGTAAATGTTCCTAGACCTGCATATAAACTTAAATAGAATGTTGTAGTGGTTGCCCTTATTTAACTTACCTCACATAGCACCAACCTCTGATCAGTAAAGGTAAACGCCAAAATAAATATGATACGTGCACCAGACTCCTGTACCAACATTTAAAGTTATCAAATAATTAATCAAATAAGTAATAAAGACGACAAACTGGTAGTGACATCATTTGTCCCTTATTAGCTCTAAGATAAAGATATGCTATTATCTATATTTAGGGGTATGGAACTAAGGTTTGATTTATTCAGAATTGTGTCTGCACTTCTACCCCGTTTCTAATCCGTTTTATAAGTATTTTGTGTTATTTGCTATCGAAAATGACATGTCTTTATACATCGTTTTTTATGAACAAGGACTGGCAAAGGATTTCATCCTGTTCAGTAGAGTAGAGTAGAGTAGAGTAGAGTAGAGTAGAGTACAGTACAGTACAGTACAGTACAGTACAGTACAGTACGGTACAGTGAGGACTTGTGATGGCCCAATGACTGCTCAGCCCACTCTCATGGTCGTAAATTCTTTTTAGTGCACATTGGATAAGCAACAGCTTAATTTAATCTCAACTCATGCTTGTATGCATCATCAGAGCCAAGTAAACCACTGTATAAGATATTATATAATTTGAAATAGAATCAAATGTATATTGTTACATGTACTATTCAGAAAATATAAAGAAATATCGTTAATTTTGAAACAAATGCGAAGCCCGCATGAGGATATATTGCCCATCACCAGAAAAATATATGGGTAGGTTGAACAGCTTTTTCATTTTTTCTGGCCTAATGTCGTATCTTTCAGAGTAGTTGTCACATTCAAAGTAAAAAATAAATTGGATGGTGCTTTCTCAAATAAGTAACACAACAAAATAATCATTTTCGTTACCCAACTCCCAAAACTTTTAAGGCCTCGTTTATGTCGGAACCCAAGGTGAACTCAGTGAATTCTGCTTGTCATTATCATTATAATAGAAATTGAAGTTTGGATTTTGATGTCGAAGGTACAGCTCTGTTTACAAATTCAGGGCCATTCTTTCCATACCAAATTGTCGCTTCAAAATGAATTGCGGAATAACGCTAGTGTCAGTGTGCAATGAGATAATTATATCAAACAACATTTTAACCAACGACAACGTCGAACACAATTATTGAAAATGGATCTTCAAAGAGTGGATCTTAAACTGCGTACCTAGTTTAATAGTTTTTCAGGGCCACCAAATATTCCAAAAAGAGATCTGCCGTTTTATCAGTAAATGTTTTAATATAAGGAACAAGATGTAAATGAGATCGAGCGCATCCTCGGAGTCACTGCAGGCAGCATAGCAGACGACCTCACGTTGAACGAATTTTTCCGTCTTTTTTTGAGTTTCACTCGCTGACATTATAATTGCGACTTGCTATCTTCAAATGAAGGAGACTTTCAAGACAACTGTTACTCGCGGAAAATGCACAGTGCTTGTGCGCACTTCTTTTGTACTTTCCCGCGCAAAGAATTTTTAATTTGCTGCAAAAAGTTACAATTTTTAACTGGAGACATTTTTATTCAAAGTGAGCCAGCGTACACAATAGAGATATAAGATACATATTAGCGAGGAGTCAGTGTACAGTCACTTTTGACTTTAGTGAACCATCAATTTAAATTGCGCATGCTAGGAATCGTCACGTAAATAACGATTTTAAACATCGCTATGATTCAACCAGGCTACGGTACTGCAATCAGTCTCCTTTCCCTGGTTACTATTTACTCAATTTTTGTCAGTGAGTTTCTATCATATGTCTCGGCATAATAAAAATATTTCGGATTATACTAACCTTGACTTTCCTCACTTGATAGGAGGGTGATACCCCTGATTCGAATGGTTCAGATGCTACAATTGTGATTTGGGCTTGTGTCAATTCGTTTGTTAGAATTCGGACGATCTGGACAGGACGGAAATACATGAATTATGTATGCATATGAACTAAAGATTTATTCAATTCATGATTGCCAAACGTGGTCACTTAAATTTTGTTCAAACAAACAAACAAACAAACAAACATATAAAAACAGACAAACAAACACACAGACAAACAAACAAACAAGGTATGTCTGTAATAGCACACAACTTTGTATATTATTCCGACAGTACAGTCAACCTGATATTAATACATCATGCTAACTACATAAGAAATTACCCCTTTAAAAAATAATTGTTTTTTCTAGTGCAAAATATGAATAGTAATTTGGAACTTGAAAGGCATACGATATTTGAAGTGAACACACTTCTGTAGACTGCAATGTTGCTTTGGGTCAAATTTAGCCCCCCCCCAAAAAAAAAAAAACCCCAAAACAAAACAAAACAAAACCCAAAAAACAACCAACCAACAAACAAACAAACAAACAAACAAACAAACAAACAGACCAACCAACCAACCAACAAACCAACCAACAAACAAACAATCAAACAAACAAACAAACAAACAAAAACAAAACTGTATTAGTTGTTTCTGGAACATTATTTTCCCCAATCAGACAACCAACAATATATTTATTGAAACTTGTTAATGTGTCAATAATTAGACATTATAAATGTTAAACAGGACTATTTTATCCATATGTAGTACAGCTACACAAATACATATATTCACAAGTGATTCAATACTGTATCATGATATTACGAGTATGTCATTATATCTAATAAAACAGTTTTAAAAAGACGACCCAGTTTCAGCCAGTACAATTTTAAGGCAAGTCGGTGTAAAGGAGGTGCTTGTGTGTTACTTACCGTCAAAAAACTTGCATCGTTAGTGTATATGAGGCCCACTTGCTGCCAACCGAAATAGTTAAGAAGGGCAACATTAACCGGAGAAAACATCAATAGTGACATTCTTGTCCGAAAGCAGAAAGGAAAACGCTCTCGATCTGACAGTAGTGGTATTGTGGTTGCAGGAGCGACCTATGGATTTAAAATGTTTCATAGTTAGTTTTATCTCTGACATTGAAAGCTCAATAGTGACGTTGATTATGGTGTGGATTGGTGGAGCTAAAATGTGTAGTTTTATTGACATACGAGTTAAACCAATCAGAAGGGGTGTACGTATTGAACGTTCTGTTTCTTATTTAAATACTCAAACTATCTAACAAGGCAAAAATTTCTCGCTTTTAACATAATGCTGACAACATGAGTATGCAATATGTGTCACTTAATTCCGCATGTTCACCTACCTACCTACCTACCTACACACACACACACACACACACACACACACACACACACACACACACACACACACACGATATCTTATATAGTATCTTACGTGAATCATGTTCCACCATTTACTGGTTTCCGCCAGAGCAACCGCCTCTTCGCCCTGAGCGCCCCCTAACAGCATGATTTTTGTAGGTGGAGATGAAGCCAGGCCGATCAAGGAATGAATAGCCATCCCTGCATCTCCCTGCCAGGTATAAGTGAAAGATAAATAGAGCATTAGTAGACAGGCCAATATATCTTAATTTCTGTCGAATATTTCAATGTTACATAAAGGTATAAAAGTGAGACGATTATTACAAAATTGAAATAAAACATAGTTTCTTCATTATTTTGGTTTTTGTTTTGTTCACGATGTGCTATCTGCAGGATTAAGTTTATATTTTCGATTTTGTATGTATTAATGGACGTGTTTTGGATTTTAATTAATCAAATCCTTGAAAAAAAAGAATGTAAAAAAATAGACGAAGTCCTTGTTTATATTTCTATAAATTTTACAAGATAAACAGATGTGTGAAGGGTGTGTTATCGTATGTACAATAACCGACAATTTACACAGTTTTTTAATAATAATCTTTTGCAATTTATTGAGTTAGAAACAGACTTGGCATACGTTGTTTCACATTTTTTTGACAGGGAAACATGGTAAAGTCATAATTAATTAATTAGTAATTAATTAATTAACGATCCAAAATAAATACCAAAGTCTCATCTAGATGGCCACTTTAACACAAACAAGAGTTTCGTTACAGAAGGTTTTATAGAAGCAGAAGAAACAAAGACCTTAAACTACATAAAATGATTAACCCATTTGATCATTGAAATTGACACACAAGTAATTTTTCATTCAAGCCTTCCATTTAAGGGCTCTTTTAATAGGGAACTTGCAAACCCGCCATGTTGAATGTTGCATCATGGGAAATGTGATAATAAATACTAATCAAATCGTATTGTAACAATAACGTTATATTCTTTTTAACCACAAATAATCAATTCATTGTGGGGGGTTAATTTTATCGGTAACTCCAGATTAGGTATTACGATAACAACAGATAATCCCATAGTCCTTTGCGTCCGAGCATGCTCAGTCTGGATTGCAAGTTCCCTATTGAGCAAAACATAGACTAGAAATACATCAGATTCCTTGAAATTTTAATAAGGACTGATTGCAATTGGTAACTATTAGATACGCTACAAGAGGTCTTGTGAAGGGTTTTTGTTGGATGATCCTACATTGGCCTAACATCCATGACCAATGTCCCTTTCTACCTGTGCAACTCCAAGTGACTTCAGAGGAGATGTGGGAATTTTCATTAAATAAAGTAACTGCATTGTGTGTTTCTACTTGAAAAATTATATGATACAATATAGCACTGTGTATGTTCATCATGGAAGCACCAAGATTGAAACACAAGTTTTTTTTCTTCTACTTTGATTGAGAAACAGACATGTTTCGAACAAATCACTTGCTCTTCTTCAATGTCTAATGAATCTGACAGAATGATCCAAATTTACTGGAGGTGTTGAGTAAACTGGAGGTGTGAAACGGTTTGCTTCAATATATGTAAATTCATGTGTCAACTAGCATTAGTTTACCATACGCCCCTGTTAAAAATAACCAAATCATCAGCATAATTAACTGATTTACTTAGCAGCCACCAAAACGGCAATCAAACGGGAGAGCTGAAAGATTTTTACTTAGTTTGTCAATATATACTGAAAATAATATCAATATTGATGAAGTAATTCCTCCATTTCTGGAATAAAAAGCTTCACATAAACATTAATTCTAATCCGATCTGATTCCTAAAGATCACAATGCATTCATGTTATATGGAATCAGTGGTTAGCTTCTTGAAGCCACTGACCTTTCATTCTATTCATTTTACTTACCCGTGTATCATTCACTACAACTTTCAATTCATGATCTGGTAATATGTTATTCCGTTGATTGATATCTTCCAAAGCCAAAAGCACCCCAGGGTAAACACTTCCTGCCCAAAACACGTCTTCTCCAGAGAGTACTAACAACCCACCAATATAGATAGGTTCTTTTCCTTAAAATAAGCACGAAAAATGAGTCGTTAAGTTAGTGCGCGTAGAACAAACCACACGTTAAATTGATATAGATACGCCCGGGGAACCGATTTCTCTGAAAATCAGAGTTAAATGCCTGTTTCTGGTCTTTTGAAAGAAATTTAGGGTTCCTCGTCCTGTGTACAAAGATGTCGGAAATCTTGTATGTCCCCATAGAGATAACACACTATATGGCGGCCACTTTAGATTCTAAAATGGCTTAAATTTCACGTCTATGTCAACAAATTGTGCGTTGACCCTTCATTTTTTTCTTGATTGCAACTTAAAATGAGTTGATGTTTTCGTTATGAACAAACGAATAGCAAAGATTCCGAGGCGCTTACTAGATTAAGGATGATTTATTATAAGATTGGAAGAAATGGCACACTAAAGACAATTGGTCAGATCTGCATACTCCGAAGAGTTTTGAGACTTGAGACTTCTCGTTTCCAGTACTCTTCGTGAGTTATCGTTGACAAGAGTCGCAATGGCGTTGTTTATTTTCGAAGCACGTCTGAATTTCTGTCCAACATTTCGATGATGTCGGAACAACTAACCACGATTGTAGACTTGCATGTAGGCAACAAATGCTCCTTGCTTGATGAGAGTCAATCAGGAGCAAGATTGTCCCAAAATAGCAAGTGCAAGTAGTTAAATGAAGTGATGTCAACAAAGAATACAATGTCGTGCCTGTGGACTTTAAACTTGCCAGCAACGTCGCAAGGTACATGTAGTGATAACCCCAGTTATGTTATAATATACTGTTTTTGTAACGTTTGTCAGACATTGATAAAGAGTGCTACGTCCTGCCAGTACGAGTTCTAACTACTATAGTCCTGGTTGCAATTCGACCGACATACACGTTGTGGCTTTGTGTTTGAAGCAAGCAGTGGCCCGGGAAATTGCACAAGTAATCCACCGGTGGTTGAACTAAGCATAGTCCTACCATGTCGCACGTCCTGGTATCGCATGAGATAATGATGATGAACGTTCATAGCAAATGTATAGTGTAGTATTATATACATAGACCCTCATATTCCCAGAGTGTAACATCAAAGTATAGTAATAAGAAAGCCATACATTTCATATTACTATACTTTGACGTCACACTATAGTAATATGGTCGGAACTACTTTGAATTATTTGTCGTAAACATCATCAACCTGTACAGTTACGATGTTGTTGTTTGGAAATATAGTTTCCTTGCTATTCATGGATTGCCAAACATCGACCATCATCATCATCCGTGTAAACAGTGAACAAATACACCTTTTTTGGACACATGCCTTTCGTACAGCCAATAACGTAGGTAGACATGCTAACATAAACATCTTGAAAGCTTCCAGTGATAGTTGCACAACTATTGATAGAACATTTGAACGACTTTTGACAATGTGTTTTTGAAAATTTCACAATGTTTTCGACATTAGAACTTGCCAGTGTTGATTTTTTAGCGTATGACCCGAGCCGAGTTCTATGCATAACCGGTGTAGGCACCCGTTCGTTAGCCAGTCTAATTTTTTCCGATGAAAGTGTCTATATTTTGTCAAAGAATTAATCACTGCTCTTGACAAACGTCCCGTCGTTGGCAAAATGTTCCCTACCTGAAAGTCTGTGGTGTAATTTTACTTATCTCAATATATATACGTTAGTAGTAGTAGCGACGGCAGCTGTCGCAAGGGCGTCTACATTCCGAAAACTGAATGAACAGCTGAGCGCTGTAGCCCCATCACTTCGTAAAATTGATGCGCGTTCAGGGTAAGTTTCGGAATATTTTAGTTTAAAATTGTCATAATAGAAAAAAAATAGTGGGTCTATGTATATAATAAATAAATAATATCCCGGTATTCCTCATTTGTGCTACGTTAACTCGGACTCATGATTCCCCTATGGATACGGCCGACATGAGGGGAATCATTCGTCCTCGATGACGTAGCACTCATTCGGAATACCGGGAGATTATATAGAAGTATTTTATGTGACATGAAACAACATGTATATCAGCCTACAGTGTATTATGAAGACAATCGTCTATTAAATTAACAAATTCCCAAGGCAGTGAAACCATAGAGTGGGCCCACTATTCTTGCCTTGGTAACTTTATACTAGTACTGTGATCATAAAATCCATTTTTTAATTCAATCCTGACATCATTTCTTGTTGTTATCTAATATGTAATAGACAAACCTTAACTGAAATAATATGTGCACATAGTGTGCAGGGAAATTTCAAAGTCGAGGTGCACACTGTTCATGCAACAAAATTCTATTTCGACCCCTTTATGTAACAAAAATAAAAACAGGAAAAACTACATGCAATGTAAAAAAAATGTTAAAGTATTCAACATGGCCGCCGTATTGAATTTTCCCACTTTGGCGAACAAAGCATTTTAATTGGTGAAATGTTTCTTTGTTTAATTGATATTTGCAAAAAGTCCAAGTTGTGTAAATTATATGCAAATTTTAAAGGTTAAAATCTCACATTTTCACTTGGAAGACAACGTTTTCGAGTTTAGCACCATGAAATTACCCTAAAACAATTGTCTTCCAGGTTCTAATCAAATATGCCAACGGCAGTCACATTTTCTGAAGTCTGACAAGGACTATATACATGAAGGGAGTTCGGCAAATGGCATATCAAACCAATTTTGTGCAATGATGCAAATTATTGTATTCGCAAATCCAAATGGACACAAACAATTATCAAATGTTACTCTAAAGTTCATAATATCAATAATGTAATGATAAGGTGCAATTGGGAAGCGATTTTGATCTATTTACTAATTTGCCGTTTTTACCTCCCGTAAGGGTACAAATGTGTGTCTGTGTGTGTGTAAAATACAAATGTATGTCTCTGTGTGTGTGTGTGTGTCTGTCTGTCTGTCTGTCTGTCTGTCTGTGTCATCATTTTCTAAAATTCGGCTGGCTCAATTGTAATGAAATTTGGAATGTATAATCTTTCGGGTAATAGCTAGACCTAATTATGTTTTCATCCAGATCGGTTAATGTTTAATTAGAGAAATTTGCATATTAATGAAATCAAATAATTAAGCAATATCTTTAGACTGCATACTTCAATTTCAATATAATTTAGTATATTCGTTATAACAACATTCATTTGTCCTATGAAATTTGATGATGTACCTTACAGCATTAACAAATAACTTGCATAATTAAGTATTTTCGGTAATTAGGCTATATCTTAAGAATGCATACTTCATATTCAACATAATTTAGTACATACGTTAACCATAAGAAAACACATATGTCCTATAAAGTTAGTTGATGTACCTTACAGTGTTAAATGAATAATTTGCATAATTAATGATTTTCGGTAATTAGGCTATATCATAAGAATACATACTTCAATTTCAATATAATTCAGTACACATGTTAACAATAACAGTCGCACATGTCCTGTAAAGCTTGTTGATGTACCTTTCAGTGTTAATGAATAATTTGCATAATTAAATATTCTTGGTAATTAGGCTATATCTTACGACTGCATACTTCAATTTCAATACAATTCAGTACATACATTAACCATAACAAATTGTGTATGTCCTATAAAGTTAGCTGATGTACCTTACAGTGTTAATGAATAATTTGCATAATCAGGGGTAGGTAACAAATATTAGTCTAGAGCACGATCGATATAGTAACAAGTACAAATATAAAAGTTGCGGGAAAATTCTACATAGTACCTGGTACAAGTCGTTTAGTTACGAGCAAAGTCTATATTGCGACGAACACAAAGTCCTGTTTTTCCCACCGTCCATTGCGTATTCAACATGGCGGCAAGTAAGATCGACAATCCTGATGGTAAGAATCAGTCGATTTCTACTACTAAAAATCGAAAATACGTATTCCTATAGCGTGCGTTCTGGGAAGAATTGGTTGGAGGAACAACAGGGAAAATTTCATTGATCGATTCCACCGATTGTGGGAGGAGTTAGCGAAAAACTTTTTCTACCGACGGATGTCCTATTCTAAACACACGTCCCTATACCGAATGCATGTACATACGTATTTTGAACCACTGATCTTCTATCAGAGTACTGTGGGGTTTGTTAACTGGTTGGTTGTAAATATTGTATGCTTTACTTTTTACATAGAATTTGCAGGCAACATATGGGTTTGTTATTCTGTCTACATAAAATATAGTACTACTGTCAATATTGTACATGCATTCGCATAGGGACGTGTGTTTAGAATAGGACATCCGTCGGTAGAAAAAGTTTTTCGCTAACTCCTCCCACAATCGGTGGAATCGATCAATGAAATTTTCCCTGTTGTTCCTCCAACCAATTCTTCCCAGAACGCACGCTATAGGAATACGTATTTTCGATTTTTAGTAGTAGAAATCGACTGATTCTTACCATCAGGATTGTCGATCTTACTTGCCGCCATGTTGAATACGCAATGGACGGTGGGAAAAATAGGACTTTGTGTTCGTCGCAATATAGACTTTGCTCGTAACTAAACGACTTGTACCAGGTACTATGTAGAATTTTCCCGCAACTTTTATATTTGTACTTGTTACTATATCGATCGTGCTCTAGACTAATATTTGTTACCTACCCCTGATAATTAATGATTTTAGGTAACTACGTTGTATCCTAAAATGCAAGCTTCAAATTTGGTATAATATGATACATATATCAACCATAATAATACTCACCTGTCCTATGAAGTTTGTTGCTACAACTTTTACCTTTTATTGAGTATTTTGAATGATGAACGATATTCAGTAATTAAGCAGTATCATGCACTCTTCAAATTCCGTATAATTTGGCACATACATTAACTTAAAAAAGCACGCTTGTCCAAAAACAAAGCCTGTTACCATAGTTTTATTTTATTTTAATGAGTTATTTGCATAATTAGTGATTCCCTTACGGGAGGCATTCAGTTTAAATCTGGTAATAATATAATCTAAAAATAATAATGCAGATTTATAATGCGCCTTTCCTCCTGAGAGCTCAAGGCGCTGACAATTATTACCATTGTCACGGATCAGTGGCAGCACAATGTTCATGTATTGATACAAGAAATTTCATATGCTCCTACAAATGTTACACAGTAGACATAAAAGTTACAAACGTGAATCAATGACACGTAACAATGTATGAAAAATGTATCTAAAGTAATCTCAAAGCGGCGTCATGATTTGTCATTCATGACTCGAATTTAGATTACTTATTATACTTGATGCAGTAACATGTAAACATGTCCACAACCTTGAAAATGGATTTCAAACACAATTTTCGGTTTCGGAAAGGTAACTTGTACCTCCAATGACAAGAAGTTTCTCAGTTCCTCTTTGGGAGTACCAATTTAAAAACAACTGAATATATGCTGGTACTGGTGATCCTAAAGTGACTGCACGTGAATGCATGAAAGTTACCGTTGACGTTATGCATGCAGTAGTGTGATGTACCGGCCTGCGCACATTCAAGTTTTCGATCGCCATCAAAGCATTTTAAATTTTGGCTCAATTAGTTCTGTCGATTCATTTTCTGTTTATACCTAAATCTCCTTGACTGATGAAATTAAATGTACAAATCCAAAGTTTGATTGTCTTAAACAACTATTTACATTTTGTAGATATATATTTTGATGTTTGAATGGGATTTCCATATACAATAGTATGAAATGCGGCCTTCCAGAGAAAGTTTGAGCCGAACAAAATGTCTACCGACAAACCTGCCCACGGTGATGGCAAACAAATTGATGGCGCCTTAGGACATAGTATCTAAACGATATAGTATACATATACTAATGATGTCGGAAACCTCTACTATGCTAGAAATCTCATTATGTGCGCTGACATTTAATATTATACTAGAAAAGAGTAATCGACGTTTTACGTAAATATTGTACAAGTATAAAACAAACTTATTAACTCAGGCTGACGCATTTATCGAGAACTGACATTGTCACAGTCTGTCGAAAAACGGACTTGTTACTCTTCGTTCTCCATCGGCGGTTGCCAGGGGCAACATGGTATTAACACATTTATACATGTACCCTTTGACTAAGGAGAGTAATATGTCTACGGGGAAGTAAAGCTCTCTGCGTGTATTTCATAACCTTCGTTTTCAGATACTACATAATAAGTAGAAGCCTAATAACCTCGCTATTTTCATTCAGATTATTTTCCACATTGAACCCTTCTATTGTTGACTATCTTGCTTGCATGAATTCATTGTGATCAAAGAACGCAAAGGTCAAGTGTGGTAAATTTGGATAGCGATTGCAACAAGGACAAGCATAATGTGCAGCTCGACGATCGGTTGCATAGGTGATTAGTTTTAGATACTCGCATGGGTGTACTTGTTTGTTTCAAGAGGGAAGGTTATTTAAAAGAATATTCAGCAGCTGCATGGTTACTAGTAATATTCGTTCAGTTTGTTTTCTTCTTACTATTAACAAAACAGATTATTTATCATAAGTATTGCTATGCACAAAATCGTTTTAAAAATGCAATATGGATGCTTTTGGTCTTTGGCGTCCGTCATAAACAAATGTCGATTTTCAAAAATACTTTTCATGATTAACAACTTTTATTGACGCAGCCAATATTGCGAATATGAAAGTTGCACCATTAGAATGAAACAAAGCACCAGTTTGACGTTGTATTCTACAACATGCATCAATTATACCTGTCTAAGTATATCATAACATTGTGTAACCATGGAAACTGTTACACGACACTGAGTTGCAATCCGTGCCATTTGATATCCCGTATTTGTGCCAAAGCTTAATGCTTAAACCTCCGCACAACTCTTTCTTTGTGTTATCTTATTGATCAGTCAAACTTTCTAAACTTACTACATCATAATACATACATACATACATACATACATACGTACATACATAGTTAAAAAAACAAACATTTTTTTTTATTTGCGATGGAAACATACTAGGCTTTACTTATCTTTAGGGTGATCGGCAAACCCCCATCGCTGGATTGTTTTTACTTTTTTTTAGAAGTAGGGAATATTTCAAGGAATTCGCGCTTTGACATAATTGCATCTTTGCTCTAGTACTAAGCAAATCCCCGGGTCATTGAACACTCTTTAATCGACTTATATCTTCCCCTTCCCCTAATGTCACCCCCACTGACGTAAACAACCATATCTGAATCTAATACGTTCGATCGTTACATGCACGGCCCTTTTGAATCGTGTCCGTTCGTAGACGTCGTCACATACTATAGCCCAGGGCGTAAACACAACTTCATATGCATCCAAGCAAGTTCATGTCAGCTACATTTACGCTGCCATGGAAATCGCGTATTACGCGATTTCAAAATGGGACACTGCAAAATAAACTACTCCTGTGGTAAATAACTACTCCCATGGTTAAAAAAGTACTCCCATTGTATTAACTAAAAACAATACTACTCCCATTATAAAAACAAATTACTCCATGCAATAAATCTACTCCTGTGTCCTCCTTAAGCTTCCGTACTAAACCTCTTACTTATGCAACTAAAATGGTACAAAAAACCACACAAGCGTTAATTTGAATAATATTATAGTCTTGCAATTTCGCCTTTTCATGCATATATGGATAAATTTATGTTGTTTAAAATCAAAGTACAACGGGTCCAGAACCGTAATATAACAGAAATCCATGACACATGAGTGCAAGGGTGGCATGCTTGGGGTATTTGAACGAGGATTTGTGGTATTATCTGTGGTCGCACTTTGACGAGCTTGCGCAGCAGGCACCCCCCTCCCCATACTGGCACCCACACGTCTAAGGGCTATGTTATAATTGCATTTATTTTTTAGCCAAAGAAGCAAATTTAGCACAACTTCCGCTCATTCGCTTGCTTTCGGGTAATTGGAATTATCGCTTAATCATCATAATCATCATCATCATCATCATCATCATCATCATCATCATCATCATCATCATCATCATCTGCTTTTTTGAAAATGACATTCTGTATACGTAGAACACCAACACAGATCATATAATTATACAAGTTGTCTGTGAATGATAAAAATCAGATTCAAATATTTGAACACATCCAAACTTTACAAGACCATCGGTTGTTGTTGTTGTTGTCGTTGTTGTTTGGACCGAAAACGTATCTTTTTTTTCAGCGAGGTAATGCTTCGAGGACTGCTCGTGTATTTAGTTCCGATGAGTGAATAAACATGATGTAAACAAATCACAATATACAGTCAAACAAAATGTCAATTTGTAACACAGCTTTACCCCAGAAAATTAAATCACAAAAAGATAACAATAATCCATCGTCATTCATACGAAAACCCATACGAGAGTGCGTTTTGATGAATTTAAAACCAAGTGCTATTATTATCAATATTTTCAGAATTTATTGTTTATATTTCATTAATAGAGATGTATGCATATCAACTACGTGCATCATATTAGAGAAATTTAAAACCTCGTGGACCTAGGGAACGAAATGCTTTAGTTTGTGTCTTGCGATACTTGCGCTGAACATAACGACATGAGCGTTTCCGTTATTCCCTCTATAAAGGAGTGGCTGGGGTACAGTTTATTCATTTCAATGTTAGATCCAGATATCGTCAATTATTACCGGATTTCGAAAGCAGAGCAAGGGGCGTGATAAATACTTGAATTTAGGATAAAGAAATAATATAGATTCTTTTAGTTAGGCCTCAGACCCACCTACATCCCCAAATTCCAATTTGAAAATGGTTTCAAACAGCACAATCAGTTTCAAATGTGTATGTAGCATTATGCAGTTCCATGAATACAAAGGTAGTATGTAGTGAGGAAAAATACTCTTCATGATAGGTTACTATAGACTTCATTGGATAAACAAAATTTCTTGTGTGATGTAAGTTTCAGTTACAAGTTGGAATGCGCGTGCATTCTTGTGTGATGTAAGTTTCAGTTACAAGTTGGAACGCGTGCATATAAAGAACAGAGTTCCCAGTGTATACTACTACTTGCTTGCATTGTCATTTCTATTACTGCTGTTTTCCGAACCCCCTTTTCTAAATACTTCCCAACAGAATTTATAGCCAAATTTTAAAGGACTGAAGAACAAACGAAATTTAACTTCTGACATCATTATGTAAATTTGTATACAATGCACCCCTGAAGGTGTTCTATCCACTCACATAAATTCCACGTTAAAAAAGTAACGAATTTACAACGAATGTTGTTATGTGTACTTGATTTTTAGAAGGGTAAATGAGAACATTTAAAAGTAACAAAGTGCATACGAGGTCGGGTTTGGGTTGGAAATAACAGGAAGAGAGAAGACAACAATCGCTTCAGTGTATTGGTTTTCCCCGGTTAGTCTTGGGTTTCCTCCTATTTTACAACTGATTTCGATTTAGTAACACAATCACCCAAGATAGCAACAACGTCTTGTTGTTTGAACCGCGTTCACATCAACATTGGATCAGCGGTAAAAATCAAAGTGCACGACTAGAATTTGATGATGATAAATAAATACAATGTATACAACTTGTCTACTGCATTGCACAAGGTTTCATACACATCGATCATTTTATAGCTTTTATAAATCAAATCACACTCATGTAATTGTGCGCTTGAAATTTATAAACACAGAGAGTGGCGAATACTCGTGCGTTCGTTCATGGCTGTACTGGTGTAAATTGAATTAACTTCATTATAAGTATGACATGAGTTTACTTCCCGTTATGTTCAGTCTAGGGGGAAATAACGATATTAATAGCATATGTACGAACACTAACATACATATAATACATTTTGGCAAGGAGGAAAAATAAAGTTGATTCGTATCTAATTCGATCCAACCCAGATAAATATTTATTGGATTCTTCAGAACGACATAAAAAGACCATGCTGATTTAGCGGTTTTGAAAAAGCATCATCGTGATCTAACGTACCGCGCGCTCAAGCTTGATATCGCATTTGAAACTTTTCAATCGATCATAAGTACAGAAACTAGTAACTTTAAAAGCAGCATCTGTTGTGGGCAAGCATAAGAAAAGTCCTGTTGATATCCTGATCGTACACGTTATTAAATTAAAAAGGCTAGTACTACCAACGAACCATGTGTTACCTCACAACCAGCAAACGACGACGTCGCTATTGCAGTGAACACCACGATCACAACTCTACCATTGGAAAAAAACTCGGCAACACCAATATACCAGCAGCCTGGTGTTTTTCAGCCTCTTATGTATCCGTACTATCCATACCAGTACCCGTGGTATACAAATATTGCCCAGTGGTACCAGACACCTGCTACTCATTCACAAACCCAAGCTGTAAGTGGCAATACAGACCTTCCCCCGTTACCTGCAAGTCCACCCCGGAAACAGCCTCCACCACTACCTGCTTCTCCAGAACGGTACAATGAAGGACTCAAACACTGATTGCTAATCAGACAATAAACACTTTCATGTTCCGTTCAATGCCTCATTTGTCAATACTCGAAGAGACTGCGCTGAGGTTCAGACGCCATCTTTTCGTGTTTACTGTGTTTTGCAAACATATATGACGTTCGACTACCATGTCTTAAGTTTTAGATGTTGTTGTTAATAAAATGTTAATACTATTGTAACAAATCTGAGTGTGTGATTCCTATAATAAGCGGAGTCTAAATTATGCTTGGGCTAATAATTTTTATTTGCAGCCATGTCCAAAAACAATCAACCACATTGAAAATTGTTTAAATAAAACTCGTCTAGTTTAATAAATAGAATGACACGAGTGTTCTGATTTCTAACAGCCGAATTCAATGTTTATGATGAACCATGTACAGTTGTAGACAAGTTGCATACATTGTATTTATTTATCATCATCAAATTCTAGTTGTGCACTTTGATTTTTACCGCTGATCCAATGTTGAGGTGAACACGAAAGTTTATATAATATTATTAAAATAAAAATTAGTCAACTACTCCCATATTATGTTCAAAGATTGTAACTTTTCAATAACGTATCTCTATAAAAACGCTTTCGCTAGATTAAAAATGTCTTTGTGGCGTCACAAGACAACTACAAATAATGACTCTACGAAATGATGTTGTATATTGTATGATCATTATCGCGAATATAGGGCTCTTGCTTACTGGTAAAGGTATGATAAATAAATGGTATACCTCTGTCCTCACAAGAAATGTCTACTAGTAGTAGCAATATTGATACCTACCGGATATTTCCAGAAATACTTGCGTCAAAATGAAGATACCTATCATTGCGAAAATACTTAAGTTTCATCGGCACCGAACAAGAACTCCCGAGAGAAACAGATGCTCTTATATTCTGTATGAATGATAAGGTTTTACTCAGACTATTCTATTTTGTTGGGGGGTGCTCAACTTTAGTGTGTACCATTTTGAAGAAAATCAAACTAATATACTATTTCGAGTAATGGTTGGGTGTGTATGCTACTATAGGAAACCAGAGACGTTGGAGAGGGGTAATATTAGAAGAGGCAGATAGAGCATCACAAGTATTATACAAATTAGTATAGCGAGGCCATCGGCGTAAACCACTAAATGCAGTATCAATAGAATATATTCATTACTCTCAACATGGAGAAACTGAGGTGTCTGCTTAAGAAACAAAAATAACAAACGTTATATGGAAACACAAAGCAATACTATTGAACAAATTAAAATAATACATACATACACAAAAGAATAAAACAAGACACTTGATGTATCTGATCGTCCATTAAAATTGGTTACAACTCTTTGGATAAAAGAATGACAATGTTTAAAACGTTGCGTATGACAAATTAGTCTTTTTTTCAGCGGTGCTTAACGTACGCCTACCCCTGTAAAAGAATACTTTTTTTTTTCCATTTATTTGCGTCAGCACGTAGGTTCGTTATATCTGTTAAAATGTCAGTCCCAATTATTTTTAATTTGCAAGACTTATGTACGTCAAAGAAACCTATAGCCTGTTTCCAATTTGAGAAAATATGGCCTTTTAAGTTATACATTTCCAGGTAGAAGCACCAAAAATTGTCTTCCAAACGATCCAAATTTGCAAATAATTTACGTAATTTGACATTATATAAAAACGGTAAAACCTTTAAAGAAACTCCCAGAATGCTTTTCCGAACATTTATCCAATTAAGATACTTTTTGGTGCATGCAAAGTATGAAAGGAAAATTCAATACTGTCATTTTGAATCTTTTGACAACTTTGTTTTCCGGTTTGTATACAGTTCTCCGCGACTGTCTCTATACACTTATCATGTTCCAGAGTAGTAAATCAATTGTATACGGTATCATAGTGGTGCTCATCATTGAAAAATCCATTCCAACAAATTCCAAACACATGCAAAGTTACTCATAATCTAGGCCCGATTTCAGAAAGTAATACTATCTGAAAAGTGATATTTTACATGGAATCGTGAGTTATTGATGAATTTATGTGACAAAACAACATGAATTCAGTCTTAGGAGAGGCAGAAGCTGACCCGAGAGTCATATATACACACAGTGGCTGACCTACTGCATTAGAATTCATTTGGTATATTCACAAATGCTTTTGATACGTCTATCAGTGATATCATATTTGGTATTGGGAAATTTGATGGCATCCATGTAGAAAGCATGCAAACAGGAATTCAACGTTTACATGAACTATTTTAATCTTCCTCAGAAACTGTCACTATTATAAATTCGGCTAAAAGTCGTGATTGTAGAGAAACGTTAAACGTTACTTTGAAAGATATTCCCCCTATTTTTGTAGGATACATTTTGCAACTACTGCTAAGTACATCTTTTCTTCTAACCCACATGAAGCGAAAATATATTTTTCTTGAGACTTTGTACTGAGCTCTCAACAAGTCAAGGAAACCTTAATATATCTCAAATCGAAGACTAGGATTTCCACTGAAATTTTAGTTGTGTACGAATTACATCTAAGACTTGCAGGTTCTTGATTTTACCAATCTGTTGTCAAATCCAGAACAGAAAGATGTCACCTGAGGGTTATCTCCGCCTATGATGTCAATTTCTGTTCACTATTGTACTTGTTAACAAACTCAATGTGTCACATCATGATCTCTATTTAAAATTATCTTACCCTTGTTCACATGAAGACAAAAAAGTCTTCTTCTTTTTTAGTAAATCATGTACACTTCTGCTCGAAAACAAAGTTTGCTTTAGAGTCTTTTGCTTGGTTTTCGTAGCATGCGATCCCAAGATGTGCATGTGTCAATCTGACGACTACCATGCATTTTTGTGAATATTGGAAATTGTGTACACCAAAGTCTTTGTCTCAAATATGAGATCCCTGTGCTATACATGTCTATAAAATGTCAATTTTCTCGACTAAAAAATCCCTCATCAGTTCGATTCTTCCAACTACGCTTTTTTTATAACTTTTCTTTTGAAACTATAGTAAACTATACTCAAGCAGCAAATTTAGAATTGAAACCAAATATTCTATTTATGTTACTAACTTCAATATATTATTTTGAATTTTTATAGATTGGAGAATATTCTGAATAAAACTTCAGAGACATGTTTTATCTTTCAGAAAATAGAAATTTCTGTTGAAAAATTGACATCTCGAGGAATATAGGAAAATTTGATATGAATGTATATGCCATCACACTCAAATTTCCCCATGATCCTTTGTTCCCAAAAGTATCTTGACAGGTGAACAATTTGAAAAAGCATTCTGGAAGTTCCCTGGAAGGTTTTTGATTAATGATGTTTCTTTTTTAACTGATAGTTGCCAAAAGTCCAATTTATGTAAATTGAATGCAAAGTTTGAGGGCTAAAATCTCAAAATATCGCTTGGAAGACAATTTTTTCGATTTCAGCACATGACATTACCCTACAACAACTGTCTTCCAGCTTCTACACAAAAATGCCTACAGCAGACCCATTCTTTTGAAAATGGAACTAGAATAAGGCCTAATAAAAAATGTTTGGTTCCGGTCACTCTACCCCACCTAGTTTTTCACGCCGACTCTATTTTTTTGGCGTATCGAGAACAAAATAATAAAATCGCGAAAATTGTGAAGTCTCGCTTAAAAAGACAATGTAAAACTGTTTGCCAAGCTGTAACGGCTTTACATCTGATGAGAAGAAACCAATAAGGTCTAATAAAAAAAATAGTGTGGTTCCAATTACGCCCAATTTTAGAATAGGTGGGGTAGGTAGATTTTTTATTTTATCTTGTATTTATATTTTTTCTGTTTGAGTGCCTAGTTCAGGTTTTCCATTGTTTTCCAAATGGCCTGTGTTGTTTATTTTTTACTATCAGATGTACAGCCATTACAGATTGGAAGATGAGTTTTAAATTGTCTTTATAAGATGATGCCAGTTTCCGCATCTACCATTTCACGTGAGATTTCACACGATTTTTTGCGCGATTGTTTTTTCTCGAATAAGTAAAAGAACAGTTTAGAGTCGGCAGTGAAAAGCTAGATGGGTAGGGTATCCGGAAGCAAACAAATATGTTTAGGCCTAACACATAGACCATATGGAAAACAACGGAAAACATAACTACCTCAACTAGACGCTCAATACATATATATATATATATATATATATATATATATATATATATATATATATATATATATATATATATATATATATACAAACTCCACCTATTATAGAATTCAGCGTAAACGGAACCGCACATTTTTTTGTTAGACCTGACGGTGTTTCCTTCATTTGTGTCACAAATGCTAACTTCTGACAGTAATACGATATGACATTATATAACGGTAATTGTCTAAGTACGTGATTGTCAACTTTAATCGTAATATTTGTCATAATAACGAACAAATTGAATCCCCCAGCTATGAATATCACTTATGAAATATGGTAAACTATATGTAATAAATACGACGCTTCTTTTATATCCTGCCCATACAGAAGTGGGAAATCGCATTATCTTTTACAATCAAGAAATATGAACACTCCCGATATCTTGATTTTTGTAGTATTTTTTGTCCAGTAGTGATATGGGGAATGGAATAGAAAATTTAAATATGTAATAAATATGGCATTGTGAGTACCGTAAGACAAATGCTAAGAGAGTAATACAGTTTCAATTAGGAGTCACTATGGTTTTTATGCCTCGTAATGTTTTTTGGTAAGAATTAAACAAACAACATACATTAAAAGTTATATTTTATCTCACTGTGATCACAAATAAATATTTAAGTTTTTGAATTGTGCTTGCCTGATCCGACAATGATAATGACAGTAAGATAAAATAAACAATTTTGTGAGATGTAAAAAGAAATCTTGCTGCTTAATTTTAACTCTATACGCTCTTATATTCTGGTAGTATGTGCATATAATGCTTTCTCTGTAGTATATGAAGTTTCCATGCAATATTTCCTGCTCCATATAGAACATGTATAAGATTTATCGTCACGTGATGAACTAGAATAAATCGTGACAATGCTGACATGTTGAAATGATTCATGACTCAACATGAACAAAGTCGAACTTTCGAATAAAGAAGATATGTGTTCGTCGACTACATAGGGCGCTTTAGACAAGATGTAAACTGAATGACTTCAATAGACCAGATGTAAACTGAATGTATTCAGTAGACCGGATAAAAATGAATGCCTTCCGTAGACGAGGTATAAATTGAATGTATTCTATAGACCAGGTGTAAACTGAATGTCTTCCGTAGACCAGATGTAAAATAAAATGCCTTCTGTAGACCAGATGTAAACTGAATGCTTTCTGTAGACCAGATGTAAACTAAATGCCTTCCATAGACCAGATATAAACTGAATGCATTCAGTAGACTAGATATAAACTAAATGCGTTCAGTAAACCAGATGCAAGTTGAATGTATTCGGTAGAGCAGATGTAAAATAAAATATCTTCCATAGTCCAGATGAATGCATTCGGTAGACCAGATGTAAAATAAATTATCTTCCATAGTCCAGATGTAAACTGAATGCATTCAGTAGACCAGATGTAAAATGAATGTCTTCCATAGACCAGATGTAAACTGAATGCCTTCCGTAGACCAGGTGTAAACTAAATGCCTTCAATAAACCAGATGCAAGTTGAATGCATTCAGTAGACCAGATGTAAAATAAAATGTCTTCCATAGTCCAGATGTAAACTGAATGCATTCAGTAGACCAGATGTAAACTGAATGTCTTCCGTAGACCAGATGTAAACTGAATGCCTACCGCAGACCAGATATAACTGAATGCATTCAGTAGACCAGATGCAAATTGAGTGCATCCATTAGACCAGATGTAAACTAAATTCCTTTTCATTAGTTCATTCACCCATTATCAGAGTGTGAATTCTTCACCATCTTAATTTGTAAATTTCATTTATAATGTGTGGCACTCCGTAAACTTCTATTCGTATTCATGAGGCATGTGCAATATAAATCATGGTCTGTTTTGGGACTATACATGGGTGAATGTTTTGAACTTGGGCAGCACACAAAGTCTGAAAATTTGCCCTCCCATAGACCCTCCTGGGCTACTATACCAGCGAACCAACATACAAGGCACCGTAGCACACAATATAGTCACTTTTGCGGACGGAGGAAGTCGGGACTCCATTGCGCAGAACATTGAATGTCCCGTTTTAGATCGAGCTCCGACTAGCTCCATCTATGGGTATGACTACTTACAAACCAGTGAGAATAATCTGATGACGACGACTGTGCACTAGTACCACATGATTTAAGTCACGAAATTGCAAGTTGTAATTAGGGACATTTCAGATGGAAACTCATCCCATTTTTAGTGTTTTTTCGTGAAAAATAAAGACATTTAATAGGGTGGCACATCCCGTATACCTTTTTATAACAATCCCCCCCCCCTCCAACGCTCCTGGGATTAACAGAGCAGTTTAGTTCTGTACACTTTCGTTATCATCATAGACTGGTACCATTCTTTGGGGGATTTCTATAATTCTCATAAGTTTCAACTATTAACAGTATTTTTATTCACTTAGTTTTTTAAAGGAAAATGTTTTCCTTAATTTAAGAACATTTACCATTTACTCATCATCTCCCGATTGAGCTTAATAGGATAACGCTACTTTTTTGTGTTTTCTAACGCATTGCAATTAAATTGAATGATTTCTAAATGAAAAACAAGTTCACAAAAGTACTATGCGTGATCATGATATTGTAATGAGTTTGTGAAAAACGCACCGGAGAGGGCGATGATAAATAAGTTGAATAACCGGAGAGAATGAAGAGACTTACAGATTTGTTACTGAATAATTTTATTGCGACATATACAGGTAAAGCGAACCATTCTAAATGTGATATTTGATATGATATTTCAAAACCAAATAACTCCCAAAAGAATCAAAACATTTGAAAGGTATTGTGGCGGCTTACAGAGTTGGTTCTGTCATATTTGATTTTCTTATCGAACTTGTACATGTCTGTGAAGACAAGTGATGGTAACATATATGTATCAAATGTCACTTTAATTGTTCATTGTTGATGATGACTGATGCTAATGATTATCGTTTGCCATCTGGTATAGAAAGAGCCAACAGTGATGGTACCAACTGTTGATGTTCTTGCAACTTACTGAAATACGAATTCCTAGCAGAATTTGTTAAATGCAAAACTTAAAGCAACAAAATACTTCGTCTCTAATCTGGGTATTAGTCACATTTGTTTGATTTACCATTTGTACTTCATTCATTTAAGATTTTCTAACTAATTGCCTCAAAATATCTGCTTTAGTCAATCATTCCCATAACCACCTTATTGTCACCTCTGTATCACCCCAATATGTAATAATCAACCCAATATGTAATACTAACCCAATATGTAATAACACCTCTATACTACACTTCTCGATCCTTTGAAATGCGTTCTGGTTATGATAGTTATCTTGGGATGTTACTGTTGAATTTGAGATCTGTCCTTTGTTGGAATGATTATGATTAGGACAGCGTCTGTCATGGCATGATTTGTTCACTTTTAGTCTGAGGATAAATGTCGGGAGCACGTTCTTATAAGGCTGGTGGTATCATATGATGTGTCTACTGTATGAGTCGGAACTGTATTTCCAACGTAATGTCAACAAAGTGGTTTATGAGAGATATTGTTACAACAAATGGATTCGAATTGAGGAATTGTGTTATCGCGACAGTAGTTTATGGAGATCTTCATGCATGTATTGTTTTGTACTATGACATTCCAACGAGCTAGCCTTCCTCCTTAGTTTACATTCTGAGTTTAGGTCAACATCTACACAGCCTCTACTCACGTCATCTTTCTGTCGTCATCCAAGCAACAATTTACAATATAGTATGCCGGTTTCAGCAGAAATGAAAATCTTGGCATGGTCCACATTGGTGAAGATTCCCGCTTCCATGTTAAGAAAAAGTTATTGTGATGGACTGTTTCTCATACCTGCTAACAGATCCGTGATATATTGTTTTCATTGAAAAAATCTGAATATCAATAACCCTATAATTCCATAAATGTACAATCACTTGTGTGAATAGGCATGCCTCGATTAATATATATATCGTGGTGTCGATCAGGTATAAGAAAACCTCTTCTCTTTCCGTTTACAATCATGTAATACTAGTAGTGTAATATTCTCCGCTGATCCCACAGTTCATCTTAGTACTGTTGTTAGAATTTTTATAGTAGTACTTGCTGCAATTAAAGTATTATTCAGACTTCACTTTTGTAAATTATTCAGACTTCATCTGGTATATTTTTATCAATTCTATGGCTGTTGTTTGCCTTGTGTAGCAAAGAGAGTGAAAGCAGGGTTGATTCCCGTCTTGCCCGTGTTCACTTGTCTTGCTCACTACTCTTTGATGACATCATAAATGTGTGATTCCTTATTCAGATCTACCACAACATGCCGTGCTACGTACTGGTCTCCAGTCGTCAGCTTGTACACGTAGACAACACCATTGTTGTCAACAACGGCCACTTTTCCACTTGTGGTTATGGTTATTCCTGTAGGGGACTCCAATTTGTCCTCCTTCCGCTTTATTTCTATGAATTCGAATTCATCACCATACAGACACATCATAATGGTCTTCTCTTTGTCGTCTGCATACACCAACACATTAGGACCAATTGCAGCGACGCCAGTTGGGTTCACACCCACAATTTCACTGAGGAATTCACCATTTGGAGTAATTATCTGAATTCGAGAGTTTCCCCGATCACAGACGATGTAGTTATGAGATTCAGTAATGGTTACGTATGTGGGGTCGTTGAACTGCACTTGCCCCTTACCCTGGCTTCCAATCTCCTGAATCGGTTGTCCATGGGAGGTATAGACTACCAAGAGACAACTACGGTGGTAGACAACCACGATTCGATTTTCACTGGTAATAGCAACTCCCCAGGGAAACTTGAACTTCTTGTCACCAAATTGCCTTATGACGTCGCCATCGTATGTGAAAATGTAAAGGCAATTACCAGCTGGATTTGTAACAACGAAGAAATCTGTAGTTGTTGCAATGTCGTAGGGTTCGAATTGACGACGAAAGCGTGTCTTGCGTTGATAGCACCTGAGACGTCTGCCATACATATCATGGCGGAGCACTCGAGCATTACCTGTGTCACAAACAAGGAAACCATATAAGCTGTGAGATGCTATACCGAAGGGACATTTCAGTCCCTTTCTTTTGGTCTCATCTCTGCCAAAACACAATTCGTAGTCAAGAATTGTATTTCTGGAGATGATAGGGCCGACCACAGCTGGATTCTGGTGGGGAGCTTTACTCGTGTATTTCGATTCATAACCATAAAGTGACATGGATTCAAACGTGTCTTTTAACCCCATGTTATGGGCTGGTGGCCGTGGACATGGAAGTGGACGAGGGACTGGCATTGGGGGACGTGCACCCGTGGGATCTATTGGCTCATACGTCACTGTGCTGTCATCATCTGATGTTGACACATTTCCCTTTGCCTGGTCCTGCTCCTGCTCGAATTCTTCATATGGGCTTTCATATAGATATTCACATTCTTCAACAAACTGATCAGGAATGCGTTCATAGTCATCTGGCAGCTGAGATTTGCCTTCCATTGACAGATACATTTTACCACTTGGCTCGGTCTCTTGATCTGCCCTGGTCACCGGAGATGGATTCTGATCCTTTCCATTACCCTCTACTGTACCGCCATGTGCTCCTTCAATGGTATCATACTTTTGGAAGCCAAATTCATCATAAAGTATATCATCATCAGATGGTTGTACCAGGTCATACAGATCTGAGAAATCTTCTTCCTGACGGACAGAGTGGAAGAAATGTGTTAGTTTGGTTATTGGTTTAATTTCAGATGCACATGTACCCATCAGCTATGATAACATGAATTGTTCAGAATATACCAGAATTTAATCAATGGTATTACAGTTTTTGAGCGACACAGTAAGTGGTGAATTTTAATTACAAATATTGCTACCATTTGGCAAGTGATGTGCATATGTCCTATATGACATGTTGTCATTGTGACATGTTTGAATGAAATTGCATATCGCACGTTTGAGAATGAAGTATTACGAATGGATGCACTGACGCACAGACAGACGGAGTGATCCTATTGTAATAGCCCCCCCCCCCTGCTAAATATCTAGTTCCGAATAAAATAGTGGAAGGACGATTGTATTGGCTACATCTGAATGTATGAACAGTAGACAACAAACACTAAAATTGACATAATTTGATAGGAATACATGGTTCTAGTATATTTCTGTAGCGTTATTAGAAAAGGCTTCCTGACAAGTTATTTCTGAATTTACGAAGGCCAATGTTGATATAAATAGTATTATTATACCATGCACGAGCCAGGTTCATAAAAAATACGGAAATATACTCTTGTCGTTCTACATCATGACAACAAGTGGCTACGTCATTCGTTCTGCTGTGTTCGAAATATGCTGTTTTCAAAACGCTTACAATTGCCATTACTTTTCCCGATTTTTGAAAAATATTACCGGCGATGGTATAATTATATTATTCCCCAATATTTTTGAGCTGGAAAATACTCGCGACCTAAAGGTTGTCACTACGAGTCGCTAGGGCCACTTGGGTCTCTCGTATTTTTCCTTTGCTGAACGAAGAAATGTATGCTATATACGGAGATACCCTGAGAAATAATATACATGTTCACAGAATCAAGATTTATATATGTACAAAAAAAAAGAAAATTACAAAAAGTAACATCAGTAATATTCAATTACATATACATTCAAATGATATTATAGTTACAGCATTATGTTAAGACCATGACTTTTCATACACGTTTGATATGTCAAAATTATGTATAGGGTGGGGAGGAGGTCATACTCAAACTAAATTATTCCACTTCTCTTCAAATCATTGTCACGTTTATGAAAGTATGAAAGCATCGTGTAAAAATGACAAACCAATTGGAAAACCGTGCAGATGGTTAAGGCACTCAAACACAGATCATTTTCGCAATTAACCACAATTTAGTTCTTATACAAAATATGATTGGAAATAAAGACTTTGGTGGTCTTTTTTCGTTTATTCGCTTTTGCATATCACAGTAGCTTTGTAACAAGAGAGTATGGTATGGTAATAGTGTATATTGTTGACTTTTTAATAAGATTAATCTCGCCTCTCAAATAGTTAAACGAACTTTCTTTGGAGTTCTAGCCTTGTAAAATATTTTCTATGCCATTCTTTGAAGTATAACACAAACAAACATTGATGATGAAGACACATATAAACGTTCTGGTATTACTTCTAACCTGAGTTGGATCAGTGTATTTCATTATTGCCATCAGAACTTCATGACGCTCTTCTTCCACTTGCTTTACAAATTTTGGATTGTCAAATCTGAGCATTTCCTTGCCAAGGTCTGAAACAAGACACACGAAAGTAAAATTTATTAATTAATTTCTTGCCAATGGCTTTCTTAAGATAAATATGTGTTTGATTTCCTAGACCCCCATTGTCTTTATAAATAAAGAATGTACACATGGATTATAAACTGTGTGCCACATAACAGTACAGAACGCAGACGACAATTGGTACTACCCTAGTCCTGTTATAACAACAACAACAACAACAACAACAACAACAACAACAACAACAACAACAACAACAACAACAACAGCAAATCGACAAATCAATAGAATGTCTGAATGGAACATTTTAATCAGAATAAATATTCATTGCCAAAATGGTTTATTACTTGATACATATTAGATAACAGTTCTATCTTACACTCGCCTCTGATTGGCTCAGACCATGTCATATGGTAAGGACTAGCTTCTCACAATACAATGACTACATTTGCATACTTTGGGTAGTATCTATTATCTATTTACCATAGGACACCAGTGCACGCGCCCTGCATGACATTATCGTAAAACAGGCGAATCTGCAGTTTGCTGAAAGCAGCTCTACAGTTGTATTGAAGACAAGGGACATAGATCTATGTTTGGCTGTCAATGATTTCCACAAATTTAAAGCAAGTTGCTTGATGAGTTGCTTCAATAAATGCACCTGAAATGTGATTTGTCATAAATCACTTGTTGCTTGCCATATTTAGGCACTATAAGACGTCACATCATTCCCCGGACTGCTATGTCACAATCAAGCTTTCATCCTTAGAAAATAGATGCTAAATAACAAACCTATGGGTGAAAAACTTCTATACTGCCTTCATTATCAAACAATAACTGTAAAATAGTACCTTGAAATCGTGGTCTGTCTTTAGCATCATGTGCCCAGCATCTTACCATAATATCGATAAGTTCCAGCGGACATTTTTCTGATCTAAGTGTGTCTAGCTTCGGCCTGCGTTTTCCTTGAGCAACTGCCATCCACAAGTGCTCTTTATTTCTTGCTCCTGGGGTGAAGAAATTGCAAAGTGTTGATTAAAAGAATAGCTAGTTTATGGTACCGATTGGAGGGACAATTTCCCAACTGTACACAATATAAGCATAGCTTCAATAATGTAGTATTACACCCAATCAAAGTTGTAATATGGTTCCAGTGGTTTTAATCGAAACCTTTACTTTCCTTTGGCATATTATTCTATTAAAGTGGTTTGATTCGCTTATGAAAGGAGCCGATTTTTATTCGATAATCTGTCTACTGGCGTCTTTCAGACTGACAACTTCAAAGCATGGAGATACATTAGTATCTGTAAGGCAAAAAAAAAAAAATTGTTTCTGGATTTTATTTTATTCTCAACAAACCTGTCACTCAATTCACTATTTATGGCAGTTACTGTTCTTTTTATTTAGTACTTTAGAACAAGTGTATATGCGGGCAGATATCATTTGCTTTAATGTTCAAGATTGGCTCTGCAGTTGTCTTCACTAAAGTAGGGAGAGTTATTGTTGTGTTTTCGCCTGGATCTGCAGACTGTATGGATTGGAAAAACACACACAAAATATTGCATGTAGACAACCTTTGAATGCGGGACATGACATTAGTTGTTGCAATTGGATGCCACTTCTATTTGTTTGTTATCACATGTAATACCCTAAGAAAGTCGAGTATCTAACTGTAGTGTGCCTGACACCAGAAAACGATATTGGCTGATATGACTCCAGAGGACAATAAATAATCTTGATCATTAGCCTCTGCACGCTCGGGCAATGTCACAGTGTGTGATTCTAGTCTGACCAATGGAAACTTTTGTAAGAAGGGGTTCAAAACGTAGAGGTGTAATAAATTTTCAGTCACTAAAACATACTGTAATAGTTTTACCTTTGAAAGCTATCTCACCACTGCACAGTTCCCAAGCCATGATTGCAAAACTGTAGGATAGGGAAAGGAAAGGAATCATATGAGTACACTACATTTATACAATGTAGAATCCCTCTGTTTCCTTCATAATATAATTGTTCTTTAGGGAGCGATCAGTTTTTACGGCCGGGGTGGGCCGGTGAAATTGCTATCCCAAATCCATTGCTTCACATGTATAAAGCTCTTTAGACAGGAACCCTATGAGAAGTATTATTGTTTGTTCATGGACATTCATGGTTTAGTAACCAAAAGTTCTAGGATATCTTTGAGTGAACTATTACCATTATAGATTAAATTAATTCAGCTAATTATAAAGTGCAATATTAGAAATGGAGTTAATATAATTGTAAACCTAGGGGTTTCAGTAAGTTTCAAAGTAGGGAGAGAACTGGCAAAAGTATGGGGAGAAGTGCACGCTACGAGCGTGCGCGCCTACTATACAAGCATCACTAATTGTAGAGTTTCAAAAGTTTTTAAATCATTTCAAGCCATAAGCTTATTGACATAAATTTACTTGTATGGAAAAAAAACTTATCGCTCCCTTATTCGATTCGATTTTGTTGTAGCTGGAGTGAGCGCCTTATTCCTACATCTAACCCGGAGCGCGTTCGATTTGCACAATCATAATCATGATTTATTGATCACAATCATGATATCACGTTTGATAAGTACCAATCACAATCATGCTTGGTAATCACAGTAATCATGCCCCGAACCGTGATTCACGTGATTACAAGATGGCGGACAAAGTAATATCATGAGGGGATCTCGCGCGGCAAGTTAGAAATGGCGGTAAACCTGATGTAAATTAATTGTGGTCGGGCAGATTTGTAATTTGTTCATTGTAATCATTTTGACGATGTAAAACCATTTCATTTATAGGACATGTGTGAAACATTTTTAAATGTTTACATAAATGTAATCATGATCGTGATTGAGCGTTTTGTTTACGTGAAATTTAAATTAACTGCGATGGTACAGGGTTAGACTTCACACCACTATATAGAGGTCTGAGGTCTGACGTAGAAAGGAGGTGCTTACTTCGGAAACAACACAATCGAAAACAAGTGACAATATGAAGAAAGTACAGGTAAATAAATCAACCGAGCCGTATTAGATTTATTAACAAAACACAATTTTATACCCAAATCTGCATACTTTGGATACAGTTATCTTGTTTAGTAATTTCCTACACTAGTCAGAATGGTTTGTCGTTCTTTTAGACTGTAACTACGTCATCGGTTCGGGCTTACAGCCTGCTCTAAAGGAGATTAGACCGCGCCCTCAACGGCTGATCTGTCAGTCTTTGACATCGTTGTCGCTTACATCTCAGAGCACTTAAAACTGTAGTGGTCTGAACTGTCATGGAGTTAGCAACATCAATGTGTAGCGCCCCCAACGACGATTCTAGTCTATTCATCACACACCACCATGTCGATCGAGTCACGCAACCTAAAAGTTAAATGAGTGATACACTCTGTCTCTCTCCAACGACATGTAGTACTGGCAAAGCGACATTATTACGATATTAGTCATGGTGTTCTGCAAATAGTGTTTCGCGCGGTCGCATTATTTGTTTTGCAAACATTTGGAGCATGCACAAATACCATGCTGAAGATATAATAACTTCAGTGTTTCTTCCCTTCCAATATCCTCTCCTTGACCAAACGTGACAGCCTGCTTTATATGATACAAATATATGACTGTCATTCCTAGTTTTCCATGTATAGTTATTATAGTTTCTGAGAAATACTTCGAACAAACGCTCATTCACTTGATGGCGGTAGGAGGGGTTATACCGTATGTGATTATAAATATTTTGTTATTGTAATTCGTGAATAAATCGTATAATTTCATCATTTCATGACCTAGCCCCCCTCGCCCTCCTCGCCTCCTGAGTTTGAGAGGTTGGGAGGGAAATGCTGGAACTTTTGATGTTTGGACGATGGAGGGTGGAAATGGATGGTGCAGGAAGGGTGGGGATAGGAAAAAGTTTCTTTCCTCCCGGTCAGTTCTGACTACAGCCTTCAATTGAATTGATATGAATTAATAATGGAATAAAAATGACATCATAACTCCACCTATATACGTCTTGTTTCTCGTTAGGTAACTCATCAAGTTCCATCAGGCATTCGGGAGCAATGTACACAAGTGTTCCTTCTGCAGTATCTTCGGATTTCTCATTTACATAGTAAGTTTTGGTGATTGATAACCCAAAGTCTGCTATCTATAAAGTGACAGACGAAAAAGAGTTATTACTGTTAGTGTTACTGACATATGTTCAATATATATTATTATATTTCTTGCCACTGGAACTCTTTAAAAATGCAACTTGAATGTACTATTTACATTCTTTGACAGTCACAAATCTCTTGCTTCAGGAATACTGCTTTAAAACGTCGGGAAGAATTCATAGTTTTACCTTAATCTCCATTTTATTTCCCACTAGGACATTTTCTAACTTCAGGTCTCTATGGAGTATGCGCTGAGCATGTAAGAACGCCATTCCAGAAATCACTTTGCTGACAATATCAGTACGCAATATCCACGGAAAGTTGATCTCCTTCTCTTTAAGAGACTTTTGGAAATGTCGCAATGATTTGTTACACATATATTCCATAACCAGTGATGCCTTGATTGGTGTTGTATATTCAACCATTATTCCATGTAAGGTCACTACGTTATCCCCATGACGGACCTTTTTCATAGCTTTGAACTCACCAAGTAACTGTTTTACATCTCTGTGTGATGAATAAGAATAAGAAATAGTTGTGTTCTATATATCTATATATCTTGCTCATATTGTAGATGGCATGTCTTTACTGAAACTCCCAGCTAAACATAGAGTAAACAGTTGATTAGGTTAGATTTTTTATGTTACATATTCATTATAAGTAAATAAATAAATAAATAAATAAATAAATAAATAAATAAATAAATAAATAAATAAATAAATAAATAAATAACAATAATAATTTGCCCAAACAGCTTTACAAGTATTACCCATAGCACGGACCTAGAAGATGTACGAGCCCTTTGTAGTCCAACTCCCCGGGAGGATATAATCCTTTGTAGAGCATAGGATTAAAGCATTCAAGTTACATCTTCTATCATACCAGGTCCCCAATTATACAGCTGAGTTGACTGGGACATAGTCATAGTTCAAATCTTGCACAATGAAAAAAGTGTCAGTTCCAGCACACGTAACTTTATTTGAAATTTGAAATTACTTACTCCTCGTCTCGTATCGCATCATATGTAAATTTCTTGATTGCTACTTTATGATTCAGCTTTTTATAGAAGCCAACATAAATGTCTGCATAGCAACCAGAACCAATTTTGCCTCTCTGGACGATTAAGTTGTTACTGATGATATCAGCTTTGTCTATTTGATTTAGCCAAGCCATCTTACATAGAATTCATGCCTAGGAAAAGAACATATTTCATAGTATTATATCAAACAGGTGTATTTGATTTGTTAAAAGAATAATGCTTTGAACTGTTACCAATCACTGTTTAACTATATTTTAACTACAAGAAATGTTTGTGTACGTTATGAATCAATTAGAACAACCGAATCGTTGTCTGAGGTCATATGGGTTAGCAGATGTCAAAACAGAGCGTGTTATTTGTTGTATGTTGTCACTCAATTATCATAAAGGACTTTCATATGACACAGGGTAAAGTTCGATATTCAAGTCATTATTATGTATAATACGTAAGGCTTAAAATATAATTGTGTGGTTCCAATAACGTTCAATTTTAGAATAGGTGGGGTGGGTAGATTTTTTTCATGTTTGAGTCTCTTGTTCAGGTAGTTGTGTTTTCCGTTGTTTTCCATATGATCTCTGTGTTATTTGTTTCTTCTCATCAGATGTACAGCCATTACAGATTGGTAGAACAGTTTTATATTGTCTTTTTAAGTTGATGCCAGTTTCTGCATCCACTATTTCTCGCGAGACTTCATCACCATTTTATTTTTTTCTCGAATACATAAAAAAGAAGTAGTGTCGGCAGTGTAAAAGTAGGTGGGGTCGGGTAACCGGAACAAAACAATTTGTTTGGCCTAAACACTTTCTTTACATGTTACGTAATACGTTTGATTTTACCATAAATGTATTGTAGGGAATGAAAGAAATGCTCAACATTAATATCATATTTTGAATAAAATTTGGGAGGAAGAGCTGAGGAGAATCGAAGAGAAACAGTTCGCTGTCAGTCGTGCGTAGATATTGGGGAAGTTTAGACTGTAGACAAAAGTGACAAGTTTGAGACAAGACAAAGACAGACATAACTTAGTTGAGCTTAGGAAAGAGGTGTACTTTACTCTCAGTGGTAAGTCAGACGACAAAAGGACTAACTAAGGTTTCTGGTAATTCTATTTGAGAATTAACTCCCACCAAACTTAAATATTCGAGGCTGTCGAGTTCTTCCCCAGAACCGTTCGATACAATATCCCGTGTACGAAAACATCAAAACAATTTGATCACAGGTTTCACAGGAGAAGTCGAAAAGTACCTAATCCACTAAAAATAGTAAATGACTACTATCAACTTAGCATGAATATTTTTAAATAGTCTTCCCATAAGAAAAATGCACACCATTAATCAAAGTTATTCGATTTCCGGTTTTGAAGAAGTCGAAGATATGATTTTCGACCAAAAATACCTCCACATCTGCTAAAATTAGAGAGAATAATTCGTATCACGAACCTATGTACATTGCATACAACACAAATATCAAAGCAATCCGACCACCTGTTTCAAAGAAAAAGTGAAAGTCACAAATACCATTTTAGCACAAGTGAACTGATAAGGTTCAGTAGGGCTATAGTGCGGTGCGATGCCTGTCTGTCTGTCTGTCTGTCTGTCTGTCTGTCTGTCTGTCTGCCTGCCTGCCTGCCCGCCCACCCTTCCGTCTGTGTGTGTGTGTGTGTGCGCGCGCGCGCGTGTGTGTGTGTGTGCTTGTGTGTGTGTGTGTGTGTGTGTGTGTGTGTGTGTGTGTGTGAGGACGACTTAAACTCAAAAACAGCCATACCGATTGCCTTGGTATTGGTGGTTTGGTGGGGACATTACCTTTGGTGTCTAGTTGGGAAATTGTTCAAAGCAAAATGATCGCATGACAGGTGTGTGATTTGGGTCAAAAATGTCATTTTTGGTCAACAAACTTAAAATCACAAACTACTGGGTAGATTGGTCTGGAATTTGGTGGGAACGTTCTTAGGGGTGTGTAGATAAGATTTCTTCATGACATGATGATTCCATCAGTGATATGCAAATTAGGACTAAATGGGTTTTTTTTGTTCAAAAATCCTTAATTCCAACACTACTGAGAAGATTGAACTGAAATTTGATGGGGATGCATTTGCGATGTATAGATGAAGAAATATTAAGCATATAATGATCTCAGCAGCAATATGCAAATAAAATGTAAAAATATGAAAGTTGGTCAAAAACTTATATCTCAAAAATACTTGGTCAACAAGACTGAAATTTGATGATATGTTTCTAGAATTTTTATTCTGCAGATTATGTTCAAAGCATTTTGACACAATTGGCCCTAGCAACTATGACCACGCCCTTAGCAACAACAAAATGCCAGTATACTTTGGTCAAATAACAACATCATCTGGTAGGCAAGTGAGCAAACATTCACAAATGTATGCAAATATCCCTAGCAACCATGACCACGCCCATGCCAACAGTCAGGCGATGACGTATTTCACAAAGATAACCAGGGATTCTTAGACAAGTGAACAAGCATTCAAAAAGTGTTTGCAAATGTGCCTTTCAACAAGACCATGCCCATAGCAACAGTCAAATGATAGCATATATTGCAAAGATAACATCAGGGATTAACAGACAAGTGAATAAACCTTCAGAAATGTTTATAAATGTACCTAGCAACAAGACCACACCCATAGAAACAGCCAAAGGATCACATTTATTGCAAAGATAAAAACAGGGGTGGATAGACAACTGGATAATCATTCTTCAAACGAACACCTCTACCTAGCATGGATCAGCACCTGGATAAATAATTTTTTTTAAACTTTACAGTTGTGCGACAACACCATTGGTGCTATTTTTGACCATATATACCCTTAAAATCATCCGTAAAAAGAAAACGACAACTCAATTTGGCATGAACAATTCTAGAGATTTCCCAAGCCACATACACTCCAAATCTCAAAGCAATCCGCCAGCTGTTTTCGAAGAAGAAGAAGAAGAAGAAGAAGAAGAAGAAGAAGAAGAAGAAGAAGAAGAAGAAGAAGAAGAAGAAGAAGAAGAAGAAGAAGAAGAAGAAGAAGAAGAAGAAGAAGAAGAAGAAGAAGAAGAAGAAGAAAATAGAAAGAGTTGAAGGACGAGGGATGAGAGATAACAGACGAATGCGGAAAATCAACCTAACCCTTAAGCTCTGCTTAGCAGTTGTTGACAGTGGAGCTAATAGTGAAATAACTACAACATAATGTAAGTGTGTGTTTCCCTTTTTCTGTAGTGTTTGTAAACAAGATTTAAACCACACAGTTTACTACCATAATGCATCTGCAATGTGCAATATTCAACATTTGCAAAATGCAACATCAGCACTGTCAAAGCTGAAGCCAATATGGCTGGACAGGAACACTGGTAATGTGTGAATTTCAATAGTTAGTTAGTATGCTGCATATAACACTGCACACCCACTCACGCATATAGATCCTCGTAAAGTCCTTTGTTCACTGAGCTAAGGTATTTGTCCCAACGAACTGAAACTCGCATAGGTAATGACCATCTATTTTTAGCATGTGATGGCATCCGATGTCGTGTATCGGATGTGCTTTACATTGATAGATTTAATAAACAGACCTTTCGTAATCTGAGGTCTCCTGACTGATTTTATGCTTTAGTAATTATTTTGACGAAGTTGTCGCCACTTAAGATTATGAAATAAATCATCCTATGTTGTAGAAGCTTCGGATGAATCAGGACAGTCGTAAACTGATTGCCAAGATACATCACTAATGTCAGTTAAGTGTGCTGTGCGACAGCTGGGTTAAATACATGATGGAAAATATTGATAATGTCAAAATTCGATCAGATATGTCAGTTTAAATATAACGCAATTTGCAATAGAATAGCCAGTGGTAATTGTGATAAGTTGATCGATAATTGTATTTGATCGGGAACTGTGTGATAGTTGTAATTAGTTGTTTCAAAGTGTATGTACTGAGAAGTATGCTAACGTAAATAGCTGGTGAGACATCAAGCTACTATTGTTATGTCGTTACAGTTGGTAACTTGCAGTGCCAGACAGTGCATTTACAAGACTATAAAATATTACCTACCAGTACACCTTTGCCATATAAATGTTTACAGTGCTTGATTTATATCAAGTACCTAGGGCCAAAATTGTATTGTTTTGTCACATGAGCCTGGCGTAACTTGCTGTAAAAAGTTGTTTCGCAATATTTTGTTCTCTTTTGGCAGTTAATGTAAAGCATTGGTGGGATAGACAACCTATCCATTAAATTCCTGCTAAGAGGCAACAAAGCACGAGGTTGCCATGTCTGCTTTATAGTAGCCTTCAGATACGCATGACCTCCCTCAGTCACACAAAATGAATGACTCGTACTGCAAGGGTTCGTAGTCCTTTATTTGTTATATAATTATTCATTGCTTCTGCTAACTCGTTGCCATGGACACGTTTACCATTGGTATCTTAGAAGGCTGAGGTTTTTTTTATTACGACCGGTTAGCTTGTTGACGGTACCCCCACCATTGCCTGGCAACTCCTGGTTAAATGTTTTCCATATATAAACTTCAGAAGCGTGCAATCCCGCTAATTTTAAATATTTCTACAATTGAAATGCAATCCAAAGGGATTTCCAGTATTGACCTTTTTAAACGACTTCATATTTTACCACTTGAAAAGAGATTTCTATTTAACAAGTACATTCTGATTTTTAAATGTCTACATAACCTGGCTCCTATGTACCTCTCTGACCTCCTTCATAAAAGGAGTTCAAGTAACCAAATGGGCACCCTTATCAGTATTAAGAATTTAACTTGTTTCAAAAAATCTTTAAATTCATACTTATTTGAATCTCTTTAATCCTTTTACATTGTCTGTGGTTATACAATTTTATCTCTTTTACGCTTCATACTTTTTAATGTTTTTCAATTTTTATGTGTGTTACCTAGTTTTGTTTTTGTTGTTGTATTGTGTACATTTGCTTTAGGGCCCCTGGGAAGATTAGGCTGGACCTAACAGGGTCACCCTTTTTCTTTTTGAAATAAAAGTCGTTATTATATTATTATTTGTCTTTCGACTATTTTCTATGATTTTCTTTACCCTGTTTCTCTAGAAATCGTCGAGCAGGGTCTTTCCACTATTGGAAGTTGTTTGTCTCTTTGTTATCATTGCTTTGATTTATACTGTCATAAATGGCTTGTCGGATGCATAGACTCTGGTTATCTTTCTGCTAAGAGGCAACGAGTTAGCAGAAGCAATGAATAATTATATAACAAATTGTATGCTACACTATAATACAGCACCCCCATGACCGTGAGTTTAGAGGGTGTGGATCGCTCATGCTGACGACTGCGGTTTATGGAGATATAGCTGACGACTGCGGTTTATGGAGATATAGCTCTGATTTTGTCTACTGTTCGGGTAATGTGTGATTTTTCATTTGACTTTTATCGGTGCCAGGTGATTGATGAATGCATCCGATGAACAGTTGTGAGATAGATCTTGGTAGCCAGTAGGGGCTGGTTGTAATTTACACATTTCAGTGAACAGATTGTAGTTGGCTGATCGTAAAACTACATTAATGTATACTACAATTACAAACTAGTGCAATTTTATCATGGTGACAGAATTAAAAACCAACAAGCTTTCGCTCAAGATTTAAACTTGTCACTTCACCATCCACGGATAATATTGACAGATACAATGTCTTTTTATAAGTAATTGACCGTGTTTTAGTGAATATATCTTCGGTTACTTCATAAAAATAATATCCCCGTTGCAGCTAGTGTAGGTTTAATTTCGACTGCCCGCTCGCTAAATCGCAAAATGTGATAGAATGGTGTTTTGCTCGATCTTGTGATGCAATGTAAATCGAGGCATTATAGAGTTAACAGTCATGTGTACGTAATGTGAGCCTGTTCACAAAATCGTACACCATTTATTGCGGTATTTTACTGTTAGGCCAATAAAAAAGATTGTGTTTCCGATAACCCGACTGACCCTAGTTTAAGCCTCGGACCCTAAACATTTTTAAACATTTAAAACAAAAAGATAAGACATTCTTTGTGTTCTTGAATTGGCCTTCATGTACGTCTGTTTTCGTCCCCAGCGATATTTGTACATATTTCATCAAAACTATCACAGAAGGGGTACGCTGACCGACATATTGTTTTTTTGGGGGTCGAAGCAATATTTAGAAAATAAAAACAATTAAAAGATAGAATAAAGTAAATGCCCGACCTGCCTACCCTATTTTCTGAATTCATGTTATCGGAAACACGCAATTATGTTTTATCGTATTAGTACAAATTCTTCTACGTGTGCGTTGGTACTTTGTGTGAAAGTGTTTTGCATTATTGGCCATACTGATACGTAACTTGAACAAAAAATGGTATGTATCAAGTTTAGCTATGTCCACGAATACTTTCATTGTAACTTTTTCATTGGAAGATGATATGTCACTCCTGATTTTCGATATTGGTTTTGAATATTCGGTCAGAAATAATATCTGTTTATTTCTTCTCTGAAACGTTTTCCCGTTTACTTTGTTATATTGTTGGGTGTCGTAGAGTTGAACGGTATAAGTATGGACAGTTCAGACGTTACACTCTAGCACTCACACTCTCATACTCTCGTACGGGATCGTTCAGGTCCAAGTCGGGAATTAGTCACGACTGAGAAGATATTTCGGCTTGCCAGAATCACCTACCCGAGAGCTCGTCTCTCTTGAGCTCCTCTCCTGATTCTGGATGTTTTATTCTCATCTTAAGTATACTTCGAATACAATGGAATTTACACAACGACTATATAAATAGCAAGTCACACCCTAAGATCATGCCATCATAAAAGTTATTATATACTTTTCTCTAACCAATCATGTGAATTTCAGTTACATCATGTTTGCCCAGATTCGTCATCGCCAGTCTATTTCTGACCTATGGCCTACAATGCCGAAAAGTAGAATTTATTCCAATAATTCCGAAATACGATATTTTGGATCGTAACACCACCCCCCGTTTTCCTAAAGGAGCGACCCGCGACTTGAGAACTGGAGAAACATGACGAGTGGCATAGCCAAAGCTTTCTTGTAAATTTGTTTTTGTGTTTTTCTTTTTATAACAACTAAGTAACACCGTTGCATAGATACCATATGTAATCGGTAATCAGGTAAAATCGTCTCAAGGAATGTTAAATACAGAGTATATAAATATATATGAGATAAATACATGTATACCTAGAATAAATTACAATGTAAACCAATTATGAAATCAAATAAGCGATTAAAATAGCATAGTAACCTTGATATATATCTTGAATAAACATGAAAGTAAACATAGCACTTGAAGTAGTCATATATAAATATTGATTATGGAATACAGTAATTGACAGTAGTGATCAGTCCTGTAAATATATATAAAAAAAATCTCAAGAAAACAAAATGTCACGAACATAAAATCTAACAGACGACAGCATAATTCGTGAAACATGATAAAAGTTCAAATGTTCGTTTCAAAAACATGCATTCAATACCCGTAAAATAAAAGTAAATACACAATCAAATGAAAATAATTGTAAATCATATATGCAACGGATTGTTCTACAAAAGTACAGTAAGTTATAGCATTCCTGCAATTAGAATGCAAGTCAAGTCCGTAGTCAAAAATCGTAGTCAATATCCAAAAAGAAATCCAAAATTCAATGTTAGCGAAGCAAGACCTAAAATAATGACCATGAGGGAGTATCGTCTTCAGGGGAGGCCGCAACACTAGCAGGGCGAATAAGGGGCGTGTCGGGGATGTCTGAATGAACATCGGCTACCACCACGCTGCTACTTGTATTCATAGCAAGCAAACTATCTTCGCAGAGCGGCTCTATAATAATTTCGCGCATATCTAAACAATCGCTATCAGCCTGTGTACCAAAGTCAGTTTCACACCCCTTAGAATTAGTCAAGAACAAAAGTTTTGCGTCTATAGGTACTTTAACTGGACAAAAACATTTCTTCCAAAATCTAAAACATTTAAAGCTACACTTATAACACAATACGACAATAAGTCCCAGTCCAACTACCGCAATAGCATTAAGTAAGATCTCGCTGGTTCCGCCGCTAACAACAGTGCCGGCTTCTGTCGTCAACACGGAGCCAACTGAATCCCACGGTATATTTTGTGCACGTATAGGACTGGCACTCAGAATCGCAAGAGTTATAGAAAGCTGGAATCACCCTTAACTAAGGTACTATCCACATAATTATTAAATTCATCCATGGGAGTTAAGTATATATGGGAATGGTTTCTCAATACCTGTGAAACCCTATTCAATTCCAATTTTAATCTAGTATCCCTGAACAAAGACTTATTCCAACTTTCTGTGATCAACCTAACTTGAGGTAGTTGCATAGTTAGTGTGTCATTTAAAGTATAGTCAAACAGTGACGTGTCAAATTCCTTGTTATACAACGTAGATAAAACAGGAACATTTAAAATATGTTCATAAGTAATCGTCTCATTAGGCTGGCAATTAGCATCTAACGACTCAAAATAATAATAAGTGGACATTAAAATGTGCGAGCGACCGGTCTAAGGCTTGGTGAAAACAAATATCAATCCCTTAAACTAACTAAGTGAACCCGTTCTGAAGCCGTGCTAACTATTAAGTAGAGCGTCGTTTGCCTGTAATTACAACCGGATTATCGCGTAAAGATTTAATCGCTTCATCGTTCAGATAAGATTCCGGTATCCATGAATTGTCTGAACTTTGATACCCTTCCCATTTCACTAAGTATTCCACAATACCGTTTTTGTGCCGTCCGCGTAAAATCTTATCGATGCGATAATATGTATCGTCCCCAGCAGGCTCGTTTTCTCCTGCTAAACTATCACTGTCATAATCAATAGGTACTCGTGAAGACGGCTTATTTCGCCTACGTCGATATCTATATCGATTATCGTTCGAGTTCCGAATCGAAGCGCTTACAGAAGCCGACTCGCTACTTTGACTTTCTGCGCTCACAGAAGACGAGTCGCTATTTCGACTTTCTGTGCTCTCGGTTTCTGTTGAAGGTGACGTGGGCGCCTGCGAACGGCGAGGGGGAACGAAACCACCCGAATTTTGTGGTGATTCCGTGTCCGTGTCTGTGTCTGTGTCACCGAGATCGACATCCGGGGTACTACCTTCTAAGGATGTAGATCGGAGCGAACCCTTCTTTAGTCTGTTATGGTGTACTAATTTAGGATATAACTTTCCTGAATGAACGTAACGCAATCGATAATTGAGTGGCGGTATGAAATCAGCAATTCGATATGGACCCCTATAATATTTGTGAAACTTTCTAGCTCTCCCTGGTTTCACTGCTGGGTTATATAAATAAACTATATCCCCTATTGTGAATTCGTGTTGTACAGCTCTCTTGTCATAGTGCTCTTTCATTTTTTCCTGTGCGACTTTAATGTTGTCCATTGCCATCTTTATTGCAATATTTCGTTTTGATGCTAATTCTTTCAGATGAAAATTGATACTTGCCGATTTGCTAACCGCGGGAAGCAAAGTAACGTCTAGCGGTAGGCGTGGCTCCATTCCAAACAGAACCGAAAATGGCGAAACACCCGTGGAATGATGTGGCGCTACTCTATACGCGAACAAAACTGCCGCCAAGTATGAGTCCCAGTCATCTCCCCGGTCGGCAACAAACATGGAAAGCATTCCAAGTAACGTCGAATTAAACTTTTCGACGATACCCTGGGTTTGAGGCCTATATGCCGTTCCAAAACGCTTTGAAACGTCAAAAAAACGACAAAATTCGCGCATTATTTGCGAATTGAAACAGGGCCCCTGGTCTGATAAGATGACATTCGGAAAACCGTAATTCGTGAATATGTGCTCGAATAAGATGTTAGCAACTGTAATTGCTGTCATATTCTTAGTAGGAAACGCCCATGCAAATTTCGATAAGTATTCCGTAATAACAAGAACATAGCTATTCCCTGATTTAGTAACATGAAAAGGCCCACAGAAATCAATAGCTATCCTATCAAATAATCCTGTAACTGGAATCGGCAATAAAGGAGCGCGTGTTCTATGCCCCGGTTTACGCATTTGGCAATGTACACAACTATTAACGTATTTATGAACGTCTTTAATAAGTGTATCCCAAAAGTAACGTTGTCTGATGACACCCAGCGTTTTTAGAACGCCTAGATGTCCACCTGTAACATCATCATGCAATCTCCGCAAAATCAAAAGTCGTAAATCCTTAGGTACAACAAGCTGGCGCCGTATGTCTTTATCAGATTTATTGCTATTAGGCGTCCAGAAATGATACAGAACTCTGTCAATAATCACGTAATTGGCACTTATGCTTGCTATGCGTTTAGCATGTCTATCATCAGTCGGTAAGTCACCCGATTCAAGAAAGTCAATCAGCGGTCTTAGATGATTGTCGTTTCTTTGCCTATCAGCTATTACACCTGTCCTTCTGTTATCATTCAAGTCATTAACACCTATTAGTTCGTCATCGGAATCTAAAGTCAAACAAGTCATGTCGTCAACGCTATTTTCATTGCTAATAGTAAACAAGGTTGGTATGTCAACTACAGGGTCATTGTCAACACTTTGCGTATTAACAACGTCACCTTTATTACTACTGGATTCCTGCACTATCTTATCAGTAGAAGGTACCTGGACACATTGTGTATTTGAGGCCGCTGGAGCCGTTTCAACAGAAGTTACATCAGAATTATGAATTCCGTCATCATAAACCCTGCGTGATAATGAATCTGCATGGGGAATTTTGCAGCCCGATCTGTGCACGATGTCAAAATCGAAACCCTGAATTCTGAGTACCCATCGCGCTAAACGCCCCGAAGGTTCCGTAGTCTTAATCAAATAGGGAAGGTTAGCATGATCTGTAATAACCGTAAAATGAACAGAATGCAAATATTGCTCACACTGCGAAAGAGCGTGAATCAAAGCTAGAAATTCCCTTTCCGTAACTGTATAATTTTGTTGTGGTTTCGACAGCGCCCTGCCACCATAGCATATAGGTTTTTCCACACCCTCCTGAATTTGAGCTAACACATAACCTACACTAAAACTACTCGCGTCCGTATATAGAATAAATTCCTCATTAAACCGTGGATGCGCTAGTACAGGAGGTGAGATTAACGCCGTCTTGAGTGTATCAAATGCTATTTCACAATCACGTGACCAAACAAAGTCGACGCCTTTCCTTAATAGACCATGCAATGGATGCGCAATCTTAGCAAAATCCTTAATAAACTTTCTATAGAAATTAGCCAAACCCAGAAATGACTTTAATTCTGTAACCGATTTTGGTGTGGGGAAATTCTTGACAGCTTCCAATTTAGAAGGATCTGCCATGACCCCGTGTTCGTTGACCCGGTGACCTAGAAATTTGACCTCGCGCCTACCAAAAACGCACTTCCGTGGTCCTAACTTTAAATTGGCTTCGCGTAAACGTGTAAGAACTTCATCAATATGAATTAAATGATCTTCAAATGTTGCTGAGAATGCTAAAATATCGTCCATGTAAGCGCAGCATGAGTCGTTTAGCAAATTTATTAGAACGAACTGTATTGTGTTTTGAAAACTTGCCGAACTATTCATCATTCCCATAGGTAACACCTTGAAAGCAAACTTACCGTAATGAGAGACAAAGGAAGTCTTATGTACATCGTCAGGATTTATAGCTATTTGCCAAAATCCCGAACTAAGGTCTAGGGTCGAAAAATACTTTGGACATTTACTCCCAATGATATCTAAAGTATCTTTTATCCCAGGAAGAGGGAAAGCAATTTAATGGGTTCTGTAATAGAATTTATCATCCTATAATCTATAACCATACGAAATTCACCATTTGGTTTACGTACTAGTAAAACCGGAGAACTGTAAGGAGAAGCTGAGGGAACTACCAAACCCTGGTCTAACAACTTATCAATTTGTCGTTTAATTTCCTCACGCTTATCTGGAGAAGCTTTATATGGAGGGCGAGATACGGTCTTACTACCTGGTTTTAAATTGATTCTATGCTTAATTATATCACAATATCCCAAGGTGTTAGTGTCATCAACAAACGCATCCTTATTTTTCCATAATACCTGTTGTAACTGCAATACCTGATCTGAGGTTAAAGTAGAATCTTCAAAATCAAATGCCTTTAAAAACTCCTGTTTACTTAACCTATTTGGACGTACAACTGGCCCGTTGCGACTAACATTAGTATCAAAAGTATGGATATCAGTACCATCTGGCAAAATTCTGAAATTACCTAAACGAGTACCTCTCCTCAATTTTACAGGCGTATCCCTACAATTCACTAGTCTAACCGGAACGCGCCCATTCTGCACAGCACCTAAAACTCTCGCAGTAGCAATACCAATGTGAGCAAGCGACATTGTGTTTGTAGTATGACCTACTATACCGTTAGGGTAATTCCCACGAACACGCGCCGATATAACACACTCTGAACGAGCAGGTATAGAATATGTCTTAGACGCGCGTATAAGGGACGATGGACGTAAAGTAACTTTGCGCTTCATAAAATCAATAATAGCTCCATTTCTACGTAAGAAATCATGGCCTATAATTAAATCCTGCTTCAACTCTTTGAGGACATAGACTTGCATAGTAATCGCACGATTAGTAAAGAAAACAGGAATTCTAAGACATCCTAAAATAGGCAAAGTACGCCCATCTGGCAAAGTAACTATCTTATAACTTGATTTGAAAAGCTTACACTTTCTTAACTTACGAATATTATTTAACAAAGACTCTGAAATTATTGATACATCGGAACCTGTATCTATAAGTGCTGAAACTTTACGATCAAAAATACGCACATTAATTAAGTATACAATAGACACCAGTGGAAAGATAAACAACAAGGCGGAGCCGCGTTGTTTATCTTTCCACCGGTGTCTATTGTACTTATGCCCGACAAGTTCACAGGATGGCAGGATTAGTCCATCTCACCCTTGCTAGACTAGATTAAGATAAAGTACACACTGTCTCACCCCTTGCCAGGCTAGGTGATGATAATAACTGAGATAAAAGTGTACACATTCGGGTGAGGACACACACAGCATGCAGTGTTCGCGGCGAAGAAATAAGCCATACAACATTCACAAGCCCTGATATGACTGAACAACGAGACGTGTCTAATATTATAGTGTAGCTCATCTGAAGATCTGTGTAAAATTCGTTTTTTAAATGTTTACCGTTTCTTTTGAATGGTAACAGTTGTGCCCTTCATCCTTAAACCCTTACTGTACAGTCACTACTCCATTCATGGTACAGTAGTATGACTTATTTTTAATACTACTCGCCACAACTATTTTTCTCCGTAATTAAGTTCTCCTCGTAATTTTGGCAAATTATTTTGGTCCGGGTCGTACTCTTGCATTTCATTCTTGAGACCATGGAGGCTCCCCTTCTATACTTCCATGTGCAGGCATATGGTTTCTGACTTTGCCGGACTGGTTTTACTTGAACAACAAAGGTCAACCCAATTCACACCTTCTAAGTCCCCCTTTGTCTTACACTATCCAATACTGATAAGACTTCAGCGGCAACTCAGACAAGGAGTTGGTTAATACCCGCTACACAAACTTTAATATTAGCTCCGGTAGAGGACTGCTAATCCCGTACATGTCAAACAATGTGTCAACATTATGACAGATAAAGGGCATAAATTATCATTTACAATCATTGACTCTGGCAAATTAACACAATTGAGATTTAAAGATACTCCGTTGCGAGATTTCTCATCTGACTGCTTATACAATTTTCGTCTCGCAACGTTTACCCGTTTTTTGGAAAAGCATATCGTGCACCATTTCTATCACAAAATCTGGCCACATGGCCTATCTCCCCGCAATTGTAACACCCACGATCAGGATTTGCATAACAATTAGGACTTGAATGCCCTGGCTTATTACAAAATTTACAAATCTGCTTAGCCGTATTAACTTGTCGACCGCCATAACGTGGAGTTACTACTGGCGGTTTATTTACGTTAGAATAATTATAGCTCTGTCCTACCCGTGACCGTGGTCCAGCGTTTGCGTATGGTTCTTGTCGTATTTGAACAGGCGTTGCTGGTACAGGGAGGGGCGTCACCGCCGCTGCTGATAGCTTCTCATGTAGAACTTCGTTCTGTTTTAGCAAAGAGTCGAAGGCTTGTTGTAAAACCTCTGTAGACGTGTCGGAAGTACGACCAGTTTTCAGTGCTTTGACATCATCGTCGAACCGTTCTACCACTTCTGCTGTTCGGGCGAAAGCCACGGCCTCCTGGAAATTGACCGGATCTCTGTTGACTACCGTACTACGTATAGACGGTATTAACCCCTGTAAAAATAAACTAAAAAGCTCGTTATCATTTCTGTTATAACGATAGCACATATCCCTTAAACGCGAGGCATATTTTTCGATTGTTTCTTTGTCCATTTGCATATTTTTCGATTGTTTCTTTGTCCATTTGCATATTTTTCGATTGTTTCTTTGTCCATTTGCTTAATTGTTCTTAGCTCTTGATCTATACGCCACTGTGGTGCTCTGTTCTGGAATCGTCCGATGAAAGCTGCACGCATGTTCTCCCAGTTGTTCGCCAGGTCGTCAGGCAAGGACGTGTACCATCTCTCTGCTTCACCAGACATAAGCAGACTAAAAATATTCAGACGTTGAATATTGTCAAACTGCTTAAGGACGACATATGCATCAAATTTACGCAACCATCTGGTTGGTATTTCATCTTCCTTCCCATAAAATTGAGGTGGTATGATATCGTTACCCACCGTCAAATTCTGCATTCTGTTGACAATGCGTTGTAGCTCTTGGTGAGCCAGCCGTGCGTCTTGCCGCTGGCCTTGGTTGACCTCTGCTCCATTGTTTTCTGGCTGTGGAGCTTCTTGCTGGATATTCGGGTCTGCTTCTGCCATTACTGTAGGTGGCCGTTGACAAGGATGTAAATGTCGGTTTCTTCTCAGTCTTCTACCAGAACGTAATAACATTAAGTGGACCTGTTGGATTTTCCACCAGTGTTGGGTGTCGTAGAGTTGAACGGTATAAGTATGGACAGTTCAGACGTTACACTCTAGCACTCACACTCTCATACTCTCGTACGGGATCGTTCAGGTCCAAGTCGGGAATTAGTCACGACTGAGAAGATATTTCGGCTTGCCAGAATCACCTACCCGAGAGCTCGTCTCTCTTGAGCTCCTCTCCTGATTCTGGATGTTTTATTCTCATCTTAAGTATACTTCGAATACAATGGAATTTACACAACGACTATATAAATAGCAAGTCACACCCTAAGATCATGCCATCATAAAAGTTATTATATACTTTTCTCTAACCAATCATGTGAATTTCAGTTACATCATGTTTGCCCAGATTCGTCATCGCCAGTCTATTTCTGACCTATGGCCTACAATGCCGAAAAGTAGAATTTATTCCAATAATTCCGAAATACGATATTTTGGATCGTAACAATATGATATGTATGGTCTTAGCGTTGCTTATATTCACTTGTTTATATGTATGGGAAGGTTAGATGTAATTTTTTATTTATGTTTGGTTTTCTGATTTCTTCGCTGAAACCACACATCAGTTTATTTTTTGTATTTGGTTTGTATGTTACAAACACCGTGTTTATTCAGATTTGTTCACGAGAAGATGGCATCTATAATTATCTGTTTTTGCGTGAACTTTCTTGGTTTCTTGGTCGAAAAAGAACAAAGTCGTCTTATTTTATGATTTCCAAAGAAACCATTTCACGGGAAATTTATCATAGTACTGGCTACATGTTGTGTTGTTGGTCTTTATATTAATTGTCTTACACTCTTCGTCAAACTATCACAGAAGATGTATGCTGACCGACAATTGGTTTGTCTTTGGGTAGTATGAATAGGTCAAAAATCGAAAGTAAAATCCTATCTTACCTACCCTATTTTCTGCGGACATGTTATCGGATCTACACAGTTGTTATTTTCTTCGTTTTATATCCTGTATGTTGGTATATTGTTTCACATGTCCGGGATTAGTAGACACGTTGATTATGATCTTTCGTCATATTGCATGGGGATATTTATGATGATATGATCATATTGTCACTGACTTCCAGGCTACTTAGAATCGTATGACCTCTCCTTTCAGTAACGATGCGGAATGTAGTACCAAGCTAAGGTAAATTGTGGCGAGGGGGTGTACCCACGAAACAATGGCTCATCTGTTACTATATTGCTCGTGACAGCAGAAAAGTAATGTGTATTGTATTTTTGTCTTGTATTGTATTGTATTGTATCGTATTGTGTTTACTATACCATGCTTTCCACAGCATGTTGTTAAGTAATAAAGTTAAAATATCCTGAGGTCAGACGGAACCTACTCCGTACAACCATAGTCATGACCGATGTTGGCCTGCATCCTAATACATGTACTCTATCCTTCCCTAAAAGTTCTGAAATGATATTATATTCTAGTTCTATGCCAATCTGATTAAAATCTGATGGGGTGAAAGCGGATAGATGTCTTTATTTACCGCTATTTGAACAAGTTAATCAAAGGGATCGAAGTTGAGGTAAATAAGGCCATCTAGCCGCTTCATATTGGTTCTATGCATACAATTCGTTCAGATATCCGTAAGGGTACTTTTGTGGGGGCTTCTTTGCGTTACATTTTTCCATGCACACATTTCTCAAACACAAGCTGATCTTACTAAGTTGGCAGAGCAAAAGAATGAAATATTGAAACACTTACCCATGACATTCCGACTATCTGTGGAGATTCAGGCGACAGAATGGACAGCGGTAAGTACATACGGTATATCACATTGGTGGTAGCTACTCACCTAATGCGTACACTGCTATTGCGCAAATACTATTTAGGGCGTGATATGTAAAGGGCGACCTGTTCCAATATAAGCAGAGTTTGTTCCTTCTTCAGTTCGGCATCCACCTTTCAATAAACGTTTGAACTTTCGAACTGCTTCAATATATCACTCCATAGTCAGTCAAAACACAAAGAAATACATTGGAAGTTTGAAGTGCGTAAAATATAGTGTTTTTCTGTCTTATCAAGTTTTCAAAAGAAACCTTTGCACTGCCCTGTTGAGATACATCGTAAGGGAGCCTTCAGTAATGACAGGAGGAGAGCCGGGCTAGTGCGTAAAATATGGCCCTGTCCGATTCCTCTGTGCTAAAAAGTGGCCCTCCGTCAATGACCCTCAGCCCTTTTAAACTTTTATTTTTCAAAAATGTAAAACACTGTCAGACATGGAAATGGAGACGAGTCTCAGAATCAATGATAGGGGCTTATAATCCCACCGCTGCCACTACGTTAAAAGTTTTAAAGGTATTGGTCATTTCCCACTACCGCCACCAGAGTGAACTGCATTAATCAATTCCTATGTTTGGATCTCATTGGCTGGGCTGTTATGGCCAGAATTTCCAAAGCCTAGATGCATACACTCATAAAATACTCAGTTATGAGTACCTTACCGAACTATTCCCGTTTTACTCCTTTGAAACATACTGCTCTCCTCATATCACAACTGACAATTGGATTTCCTACATGGTTGTCAACAGCGTCTTGATTGGTCTGATGTTACGGTACCTAATATTACGGAAGGCGTTGTCGCACTTTTTTGCTTGTCTGAAGTTGTGCAAAATTACCTTTCAACTACTTCGATGTGTATTTCGAGGTCGGAGGCAAATATAATACAGAACCATTTGGCATGGATAGTATGAAATTAACTCTATGATTGGACTGGATAATGAGAGCTTGTGGCCGTTTAATGGGGGGAGGGCGTACTGACATTGGCATTCGCATCCTGTAATCGAATTGCACAAGCGATTAAACGTGGTATATTATAGTCGAAACCCGTTGGTTATTCAATATGGCAATCATGTGACTTCGACGTTGATAAATTAAAAATCACACAGGTCTAAGCAGATGCCCAGTACACGCATGTTAAAGTTATGTATCTGTACCTATTATGAACCAATATTGAAAAAGGTATCGTGATATATATTAAAGTCACCATTTTTTGTTTGCGATGACCACAGTGGTTTAAAGGTCGTCGTGCCCATCACGTCAAAGTGTTGATAATATGATTGATACCTGCACTTGAACCATATTTTATTTGAACAACTTTTGAATTTTGAAATTTTGAAAACTACAAAAGTAAGTAGAATGTATTTTTATTTGGCTTTAACCATTTGAATAGAATAACGCCATTATAAGGTTTAACGGTTGTGAGAAGTATGTGGTGTGGAACAGTGTCCCAGAAAACATTAAAAATATTCACTCAAGATACAGATTTAAAAATTAATTGAAAAATGATTTGTTACAAGGGTTATAAAAAATGTTCTTCTTGATTCAATTAGACATTGTCGTCCAATAGAGTTCTATTTTATCTTTAACGTTGTGTGCGCTGATTTTTGGGTGCGACCCCCCCCCAAAAAAAAAAAAAAATAAAAAATAAAAAATAAAAAATCAATTTGATTGCATACATTGCGCAATACTATGCGTCCTGCTACACAAGTATGTTTACCCACAATACTGTGCAGGGTGCACGATATTAATATTATGTAAAAATGTTTCAGCTGTAGCTAGTGTAACTCTAAGACCTTCTATAAGTAAATCTGTAACTCCTGTTGATCGTTCTAGAGCTTCCGCAAGCTTAATGAACCGTCAGATGATCGTTAGACTTGGAGCTGTTTTATTAATCTTTTTTTCTCTTTTTGTACATAGAATGAGAACACAATTTAAAACAAGTTTAAAGTATAGAGAAACTGTGCAAAGTAAGGGTTTTTGAGTAAAACGCAGAGAGATAAGCCTTGGCGTGACAAACCTCAAGAAAGTTCTCAAGAAAATCTGAAGTCTGAAGTTTGAAATCCGAAATTCTGAAGTCCCAAGACCAACATTTGAATTCTTAAGTCCCTAGTCTCACGTCTGAAGCCCAAATTTAAGTCAGAGGTAGGAAGTCAGAAATCCGTCGTCCGAAATTTGACGTCTGAAGTCCAAAGTGTGAAGTTAGATTTTCCCGACTTTCACAATTTTTGCTTAAACTCCAATCCTGAAATTGCCAAGTAGTCATAGAAATTGTATAGAAACTATTTACATGTACACTTCATGCATTGATCCTTCTACAATCGTTATCATCACATCGCCCTCTACGGACAAATGAATGCTTGTATTGATCAATGTACGTATAAAGTTTATGGGTTTTCTGTCGTTAGTTCAATAAGTGGTATACAAACAGTAGAAATTATGCCCTGTAGTTGAATATTTATCATACATCTAATGCCGTACGCGTCATAGTCGCTATAGATTTTTAAAAGGTGATCAGTTAATTTGCATAAAGTATGGTCATTGTAGGTGTATGTTAAGTTTGTACTTATTAAAATGTAGGTCTCATTTCTGGTACGGTAATCTGAATGTTTGTCACAATTTAAAACAACGGCAGCATATTTTTTTATCACAGTATATATAGTGTTACCATATAAATTGTTTGAAATTCAAGGTCGAAATTTTCTTTCTAAAGTTGTTCCCTCTAGATGTTCCTTTTTCCATATATGCTAAACGAAACTTGAACGATCGTGTTATATTCAAATACAATGTATAATATTCTATTGCAGCATGAAGTTGCATCTTTAAGAATTTCCCATGTCTCGGCCACAAATGTTATAACAACCACGAATGCGATTTGGGAGCAACTCCCAGCACAAAGATTGTATTTTTAAAAAACCTCAAAAACAACAACCATGAATGTAATACAATTACAAATGTAATTATAACCAAGGCACTCACAATTATTACCCTTGGCACGGATCAATGGCAGCACAACGACCTTTACTTCTTGAACTCTCTGTAATCCATTGCAGCCTTTAAAATTGCATTGGATTTAAAGCCTTCACATTGCAACCTCTATCCTACCAGGTCCCCAATTATACAGCTGGGTTGACTAAGGCACAGTCATGGTTCAAATCTTGCTCAAATACTTTAGCCATTCAGAAACAAACGGCAGCAACGTGGCTCTAACCCCGGCTTGAACCTGCAACCTGCAGATTCCAAGCCGGCCATCGTGACGCTAGCTAATGATTTGACCATCATGACTCTAAATAATAACCAACTATTACAACTAAACATAAACGTAATAATCTGTTTATTATAATAATAATAATTATTATCTGTAAGTATTTAAACTGTCGACTAAGATGTAAGTATCATTAATGTTACAAACTGGTCAATTAGAATTCTATAACGCTTAATCATTAAATGTAATAAGCTCGTTACATATAAAAGCTTTGCGACGTGTTGTTGCGTCTGTTGTTAATTCATAAGGTTTTATCTTCTCTGTGTTATTGTTGTTGTTTAATTATTGTTGTTGTTTTTGTATTTGTTGTTGTTGTTGTTGTTGTTGTTCATACAAGTTGTTTTACAGTCCTAGAATGTTACTTTTAAAATCATCTTAACGTAGTATGTACCTGCATTTTACCTTCAAATTCTTTCATTATTCTACATTGACAATTATACTTTTGAACTCACGTGTCTTGCTTCTAGAAGGTGGTGTCATTGCATATACTTTGTCGAATAATATTCTGTCTGTACATTTATTAGATTCATTCATTGATATCTTTCAATATCTGTAATCACTACATGACAATAATACTCTAATTAATGTATTTGGTTAGATTCGATTTTTTTGAATATTATACTACCAAACCAGAGTGGCTATAGAGTTTTCATTAAACAGCACAATGTATGTTACGTCTCATAAAAACATTTTTGTTACAAATTGCATTAAAACAAAATACATACACTGATGGCGCGCCAGCATGTAAAATAATACATTTTTATCTAACTGTGAACACACATCGACATCACTGCTGGATGAAACAAAAAATATTAAAACACAAAACAGCGAAATAAAATGTAATATTTCATGTGTACGCACTATTAGCACATATACTTTGCTTCTGCAGTTCTTAACAAAAACGTTCCATGAGATGTTAAATACACCAAGCGGTCTTTCTGGTTTGGTGGTAACTATGGTTATTTTATTACACTTTTTTATATTTCATATTATTTCATATATTCCATATTATTTATTTTCACCAGACACAAAGGGAAAATGATACACAAACTGGGAAGAAAAGAAAAGAAAAACTCTACCTTGATGGCCACAGAAATAGTTCAAGCAGAACTAGTCTAGTCTATGGCCCTGATACTATAAAAATAATAACATATGTTTATGCGTAACTGTACAAAAAAGAAAACAGAACAACAAAACTCACATAGTATACTTATTATAAGTAAACTTATCACATGAAATGAAATTAATGAAAATAACAGTCATAGTCGAAAACATATTCAAGTTCTGTAGAAGTTACTGAAAAGAGTTATTTTTTTAGCAAGAAGGTGTTCTTTTAAAGTGTTTTTGAAGGTGCGTCTGTGGGTAATATTTTTTGATATAGCTAGGGAGAGAATTCCAATGACAAGTGGCTGCATATTTAAAATTATTTTTGCTTCGTGTTAAGTTTATTTTGGGTATGTAAAAGTTGTCATTTGTAACGAACCGGGTAGGGTACACATGAGGAACAACATCGAAATAGTGGTGTATGTCATGGGCAAACTGATTGTTGTGCATGTCAAGGCAGGTTTGTAATTTACGTAATTTATGGACATCTAAAATACCAAGGTCTTTAAATAAGGGGCTAGTGTGGGCACCTATGTCAGAAAAGGTCATCAGACGCGTGATTTTCTTTTGTAGGAGAAGAATTGGTTCCAAGAAGGTTGTGAATGTGTTGCCCCATATTTCGATGCAGTAGTTCAAGTGGGGAAGGATTAATGAGTTATACAATATTAACAGAATTGATTTCGGTACATAGTGTCGAAGTAAAACATCAAAATACACAGCTCATCAGTGAGTACTGGCAAGTTTCCTCGACCAATGGTTTTTTCTCCCCTTACATTGAAGGATTTTCAAAAATTTTAACAATAACAAGAATCGTTCTAACAGAAAATGAATATTCAAATTATGAAAAAAGTTTATTTCTAGCAAGTAAAAATATTAATTATCAACTAGATAGATTCTCACCCCGGTGGACCATTTCAAGGATTCAAATTTATTTTTTTACAACAGTGATAACATTAGCTATCGCTGGGTTGGCATTTGATATGCAAATTTCTACAATTTTCATTCTTTATGTTTTCAAGAAAATATATCCTTCTGTGTGCTTATGTTGTACATATTACCATCACCAACCCTCCCATGAAAACCCTGTCTCATACACTTTAGTAAATTTTTTCAATGCCCGAATTTGTAATCGAGTATATATCTCTCATTTCTGTTAAACTAAAACATAAAAAGAAGCCTTCACTGTAGACACACTCCTTTCGAAAACACGGACCTTGTTTCCATTGGTGATGTAAACAATTCATAAATCGTCTCACATTCCTGCCTGTGTACCAACATCTACATAATATACCGGATTTTCTTTACCATTTCCAATGTAAGGTTGACCTGTCTCCCATGATATCCCATTATTTGCATCATCCATAATCTCCTTCATTTGAAGCTTGCGGGCGTACTTCCCTGTACAGTACTGCTCTAAAGCCGGACCCCAGTCTTGAGTAGGTCGTACAACTGACATTAAGCGCTGTAATCAAACATAAACCCCATTAAAATATATGGTTTTGAGGATTCTAATACAAAACCAACAATAAGACACATTACTGTCTGTCAATCCATATGTCCATCCATCCATCCATCCATCCATACGCGCATACTCATGGGGTGATGATGATGATGATGATGATGATGATGGTGGTGGTGGTGATGTTGATAATAATGATGATGATGATGATGATGATGATGATGATGGTGATGGTGATGGTGATGATGGTGGTGGTGGTGGTGGTGGTGGTGGTGGTGGTGGTGGTGATGATGATGATGATGATGATGATGATGATGATGATGATGATGATGATGATGATGATGATGATGGCAAGTAACCTACACATGAAGAAACACTTACCTCCCAACTGTTATCACCTTTACCATTCACAAAATATTCAATAACCATCCAGAGAGGGATCATAACAAGAGATGCTGAAGCACATAACCAACCAATAACCTCACCAGCTGGTGGGTATGTGTATGTTCCGTAGTACACTGGCACGTAGTCAATATACGTCATGATAATAATAAACTGAAATAAAAGATGGACCAATTATTTCATAGATAGGAGCATGCTGGGTAAACAATGATAAACATTATTATGATGTCCATTTTTGGTATAAAGTGAAACTTTGAAATAACTATACTATCAGGAAGTAACATTCAGTTGATAACAATGAATAGTGTATTTGTGTATGCCTTCCTTTCATGGTGCCGTTCAAAGAGCTTTACATTTGCCCTGTTGTTGAAGGCTTGTGTGTGGTTTACTTGTAAATATATGCAGATCTTAGTGACCTAAATGATATCAGTCTTCAGACTTAAATATCATATTACATCTGTCGATGATACATTGATGAATATTAATGTAATGAGAAAGCTGTCGTCATGTGGGTGTTGTCGGTGGCCGAGTGGTTAAATCACTTGCCTCTTACCACTGCGGTCGGGGTTCGATTAAAATTACTGTAAGCAAGACGAGTGTCGTTCAGTTTGACTCTACCGAACAATGCAGGTTCCCCCAGGTACTCCGGTTTCCTCCTGCATTAACACTGAACCCATGAGGGATGGCCCTCACTGGACTTCTTGGGAGACAAGTGTTTATATACTTAAAGGACTATCCAGTATAGATAAAGATTATTATTATTATTATTATTATTATTATTATTATTATTATTATTATTATTATTATTATTATTATTATTATTATTATTATTATCATTATTATTATTTTATGTGAAATATCATTCTGAATCAGTAGCGGGAGAAATTCATCTAAAGTTTTATTTCTTAGCCATTGTTTCATATTTTAGGGGATATGGACAGGGTGGAGAGAAGGAGACGCATGGGGCATGAGGGAGTGTAGGAAAGAGAGAAAAGGTGAAAATATGAGGAGAGGGGAAAAGAAGGGAGAGGGAGACTAAAAATAGGAGAGTAGGGGAGAGATGGGTAGGTGGGCCATCCACGGCCTGTTTTACGGCAACGTTCTTTACGAGCCTCCCTCCTCTATATTTCGAAATGTAGTGGTAGCAATAATAAGTCTGGTTTGCGAGAATGAGGTGGGCATGATGGAGGAAGAGGTGTTGGGAAAGGACAGGCAAGGAGAGGATGGGAGATGGCAAATAAGGGAGTGGAGGAAAGAAACATATTATTACTAACCCCTATAGTGAACGGTGTGATTGCTTGCCAGCAAATTCTCCACCAAATATTTGGTCTTGATCCCAACATCATAGCAATGTCATCGTAGAATTTATCAGCTCCTAAAAGAATAATGCAAGTAATACTTTAGTCTACAATGTCAATAACAAGGCATTCATATAAAGAGATAACGAACAATGAGATGAGACAATTTGCATACCGTAAATTCAGCCAATGACAAGGATTCATATAAAGAGAAATGATCAAAGAGATGAGATTAATTTGCATACCGTAAATTCAGCCAATGACAAGGCATTCATATAAAGAGACAATGATCAGAGATGAGATTTATTAGCATACTTAAATTCAGTCAATGGCAAGGCATTTACATAAGGAGACAATGATCAAAGAGATTATATTAATTTGCATACCGTAATTTGAGCCAATGACAAGGCAGTCACGTGAGGAGATAATGATTATTAAAGATGAGACTAATTTGCATACCGTAAATCCAGCCAATTACAAGGCACTCACACAAGGAGACAACAAACAAAGAGATGACACCAGTGTACCAGTCAATGATGGTGAATATATACATACCACCCTATGGAGAGAAAAACAAGGCATTTTTATATGCCCAGTGGCTATAACTGGAACAATATTATGAAATTCATACATTTTTACCTTCCGCAAAGGAAGGTTATGATATTGTATGTGTCTGTCTGTCTGTCTGTCTGTCTGTCTGTATGTATGTATGTATGTATGTATGTATGTATGTATGTATGTATGTATGTATGTATGTAGGTAGGTAGGTGTGTGTGTGTGTGTGTGTGTGTGTGTGTGTGTGTGTGTCTATATTTCGAAGTACTTACATTTACGTATATCCATTGTATAATTTTCTATATATTCTGAAGGGATATCTAAAATCACTCTATCAACATTGCGATACTAGTTACAAGTTGTTTACATACAAGGACTCAGGACTATATCATTATCCACGAGTGTTTATATGTGGAAAAGCAAGAAAGTGGACAAAATACTATGAACGATTATTATGAAATTCATATATTTGAATAGACTCCACACATTCCATTTTAACCCCCACCAACTCATGTTTGAAAAACAGTTGACCAGTTGACATGTAAAGGAGCTCTATGATTGGTCAACCTGTTGATGGATATTGGCAGCTTTGTATGCTTCGACAGCAAGAGGAGAGTGGCAGGTTGATGAACAATGCTGAAATTGCACCCCGGGTTGCTCAAGATAAAGTATCAATCCCTTCATCCCACGTGGTGTCGTAGGGAGGGAGTGTTTAGGCAAAAGTAAAGGTGCCAGTTCATGGCAAATACAAAGCGTATTATTATCAAGGAAAAGTGAATGGACGTAAAACGGCTCTTACCCTTGTAAGCAGTGGCAAACCAAGGAAAAACTCAATGATGCAGAGTACCAAGATAAACCATGTTTTTCGTTTTCGAAGTAAACCTGGAAATGTATCAATAATCGCACTACACACTCCTTCCACCATACCGAACTGAAATAAATTGGAACGATCCATGTTAAAGTACAACAATCAAAGATTTCCGTTGATTCTTGGGTGTAATGTGGTTACTTATGTGGTCTTCTTTTATATTTATTTCATTTTTATTTATTTATTTATTTATTTACCATCCAATAGGCATTGCCTAATAACAGGAGGAAGGTTCAGTATTATAACACCAAGATATGAACTGACAGTTGTCCTAGCCTGAAGACCGGATCTGTGGCCCCAATGTAATCCACCCGGGTGCTCAATAAAGTCCACCCACTGTTCAAATTATAGTTACAAGCTACACACATACATCAGTAAAATATTTAAATTGCTGGTATTTACCTGGCTGTCAAGTCCTAGAGTGAACAACATAAAGAAGAAGAGAATGGCCCATAATGGAGAAATTGGTATACGAGCCAACGCCTCGGGGTATGCTATAAATGCCAGACCAGGTCCTACAGAAAAAGAAAAGGTAGCAACGACACACATTGTAATAAAAAACACAAATTTGAAATTTGAACGGAAAACACTGATTTTGAAAGAATGGTTTTCAAAACAATTGATAGCACAAACATTGCCACTTAGGAACAAAAATTCCGCCGAACATATAGCCTCACTCTCAGTCCCTTGGCTTAGCTTTAATGTCTTCATTTCAATTAGCTTGTCCAAGGAACTGTAGCTGGGAGTTCAACAAATAATCCTGTAATTCACTTTTATGATGAATGTTATTCTAAAGAGGTGAAGATGTCAAATAACGAGCTTTACCGGACGTGACGACTTCTTCAATCTCTACACCGAGATCCTCCGACATGAATCCCACTACAGAAAAGATAGCAAGACCTCCAAAAATGCTAGTCCCAGAATTCACAAGTGGTACTACGATAGAGTCCCTAAAATAGGAATGAAAGGTTTGTTTTAACGCTACCTTACCTATCCCATGTTAGTTTATACAACCAATTCTATCGGATTGGTTAACATTGTTCAAACCACACCGATGAGAAGTGGGGAAACAAATGGTATTCATTTTGGATTGTTAATGAATAAAACAATTTTAGCGGTTGCTTCTGCATACATAGATCATGTCCGTGATTGTCAATTAATTACTGCGAGAAAAACGTATTAAAAATAAGAAAATATTTCAAAAGTTTGCTATATACGTACAGGAACTATTTTCTAAATAAACCGGGTAAACACAGTAGTCAAATTCATCGCATCACTTCCAGTATGCGCTGCGTACATTATAACATTGAAACGTCATGCATGCAAAGTTTGATTACTTGAGATACAAGTCATAGATTCATATAAGTATGTACTTACACAAGTGCATTGTGATGAAATCGGTTATAGCTAGCCATGGTGAGGAGTCCACCCCAGGATGGACCAAGAGAATAAAAGATCTGTGTAAAGGCATCTCCCCAGACCTAAAACGATTAGTGGGGATCAAAAGTTTAAAACTTGTGTTCAATATGAGAACTAACTATTGTTGCAAACGTGGCAATGAAGAAATATTCGTTAAAATCGTTTCATTTTCTTCTTACTATGACATTAAACTTACATTTAATAAAAAATTAGTTAAATTTGTTTAATTCTTGACATGCAATGTGACGAATGCTGTCTATGTGTGAAAGTCTATTTTCGAGGAAACTCGAATAAGTACGACAGAGACCGGAAATGACGAATGTGCATCTGAAGATTTATGCACGTGATACAGTTTATGTCAGCATTATCCTATGACGATATTAAACTTACCTTAAGGTTCAATAACGATTCCCACTTTGGTATCAAAAAGAATTTGAGTCCTTTAGCAGCCCCAGGAAGGGTTGCTCCTCGGATCAGCAATATTACGAGCACCACGTACGGAAATGTAGCCGTGAAGTACACTACCCATGTAAGGGAAATGTAGCCGTGAAGTACACTACCTATGTAAGGGAAATGTAGCCGTGAAGTACATACCAGATAAGGGAAATGTAGCCGTACCTATATAAGGGAAATGTAGCCGTGAAGTACATACCAAATAAAGTCACTAAGTACACTAAACACTAAATAAGGGAAATGTAGCCGTGAAGCTTGAGTGCTCTACCAAATAAGGAAATGTAGCCACGAAGTACACTCCCAATAAGGGAAATGTAGCTGTGTAGTTTGATTACACTACCATGGAAAATTAATGTAGCCATGAAGTACACTCTCCAATAAGGGAAATGTAGCCATAAGTTAAGTCCACCTCAAAATAATGGAAATGTAGCCGTGAAGCTTGAGTACAATACCAAATAAGGAAATGTAACCATGAAGTGCAATCCCAAATAAGGGAAATGTAGCTGATGACACTACCAAATAAGGAAATGTAGCTATGAAGTATAATCCAAAAAAAAGGGAAATGTAGCCATGTAGTGACAACCAAAGAGGGGAGTTTGTGATTTACGTATCGAACAGAGAAAAACAACTGCTTGATACCTTAAATTTTAACGTTAAAACCTGGTAGAATAAAACAGACAGATATATCGATACTTACCCTGCCAGATGATTTAACGCCCTTCATAAGACACAGGAAGACTACAATCCACGAAAACAGTAGACACAGAGCTAATTTCCACTGGATGTTTCCCATAACTTCCATCCCATCACTTATGTTGAGTACATGGCGTCTGGAAATGGAAGATACAGTTAACTTATAATTAAAATAACAAAATCATAAACAAAATAACGTCTGGCTCGACGAAATCGAAAACACGGCTACATTTTATCGTCTGGCGCATTTTTTTCAACTGTGCTACATGTTATCGTCTGGTTCAACAGAAATCGTACCAACAGAGATATTTGATAAAAAAAAAAGACCATGCACAATTTTATAAGGGGCAGATATAACACAGTGTATATTTTCACAACTGGAAATACACAGTGAATAGAATTATGTGACATGAAGTTCACAATTGAATTGTCATCAAAGTCAATAATTATAAAATAGTACTTTCCCCATGTTAAATTACTTACGTCCAGTATTCTTCAGCCGGACTTGTTCTTAAACTTGCTGTCAGATTTAAAGCCTCTGTCATGCTTTTATTATACCATGTTCCATTGATCAGCGTTCCATTGAAGTTTTTACTACACGCAGCAGTATTCCATTCATTATCACAGTCAGCCCATGGTACAGATGTTCCAAAGGAGGCAAAGAAGTAGAAAGCGGTGTACGCGATAATGACATTGTAGTAAATGGTAGTTATGAATGAAATTACTACCATAGCATACCCAGCTCCTGAAACGTTCAACAAATTACGAAGATTGTTACCAATTATGTACAATAATGCATAAATGTATGCCAAATAAATTACAAAAAGAGTGGTTTCTGATAACATCAGTTAGTAGCCGAGAGAGAGAAAGAGAGAGAGAGAGAGGGGGGGTGAGTGGGGATACCGTGAGAAGAGCGAGCGAGCAAGCGACAGACACAGGGATGTACACACACACACACACACACACACGTAAGAATTTTGTCATTACTCGTCTTCGACGTGTAGTGACAAGACTCCTTATGTCCCTCTTATTTTCCTCGGTGGAAAGAAGAAAAATATTAGGGAATCATATCTAAATATACAGACAAAATTTAGGCGATGTGGTATATATAAGTGGTTTATTTACCCAAGCGTATAAAATGATTACAAAATAATGGTAACAAAAACAAAAGAGAGAAAGGTAAATGGGGAGTCAAGACTCACGCCTCAATGAAGCGTGTCTCAGAGGTCGATTGACAGGCCATACAACCTATCTCTACCTACCTTTAAATAATGGACACAATTTCCATGCTGTGATCGGTCCCTCGCTGCAAAATTGTCCCCAGGTAACTTCCAAGAAAAACATAGTCATTCCACAGATAACCATGGCAATGAGATATGGGACCAGGAAAGCACCTGGAATTGGTAATTCAACAAAAATATATAACAGGTATATGTTAGTCATTGTGTGCCTGTGTGTGAGTGTGCTCGCATGTGGCTGTGTGTGTGTGTGTGTGTGTGTGTGTGTGTGTGTGTGTACGTACATACATATACTAAGCATGTCTCCAAACACACACACACACACATATATATATATATGCGTCTTTCTATGCTGTGTATGTGACAGAAAGTTAGTGTGCGTACACATGTATGTGCGTGTATGTATGTATGTATGTATGTATGTATGTATGTATGTATGTATGTATGTATGTATGTATGTACGTACGTACGTACTTCCGTGTGTGTATGTGTACTAAATATGATGATCTAACCTCCCCCATTCCGATAACAAAGGGCAGGGAATCTCCATATGTTACCAAGCCCAACAGCATATCCAATGAGAGAGAGAATGAAATCCAATTTTCCAGTCCAGTTTCCACGTTCTACGTTCTCAGCGCCCTCGGATTTCACACCACTCGTGTCCGGCTATATAGAAATAACGATGAATGGAAACTTAATATTGGTATCTTCCAGAGACATAAACGTGGTTTTCTTTAACAGCTGTTTTTTTTAAAATAAAAATAAAATAATGAATCTATCTACCCCACCTTTTCTAAAAATTGAATGTAATCGAAACCACACAATTTTATGCCTGATAGAACATATTCCGTCCGTTTTCCTGTTGGCGCCCTCAACAGCACCTTCGGTTCCTTTTAAACCAGTTACTTGTCTGTGTTTAAACTAAGCAAGGGTCTAGCAGTAAGGCTAGAGGCAGGGGTGAATATCCAATCATCTATTTATCGAATTTATCAGTTTATGGATTTTAAATATTTTACATATGTAGGAGACGTGTGCTAACAAGTACATATGCATCGTTATGAATCCCAAAGGTTATTAGTTATTTGTCGGTGTTTTCATGATGCTTTATAATCAGTTGTCATGGAACTATTCTATCACTGTAGTGTCTTTGTCTGTTTTCTTATTAATGTAAACAATTTTTGTTGTTGTTGTTGTTGTTGTTGTTGTTGTTTTATGACTGTGTAATCAGTGTTAATTTGAGCAATTCGATGCTTTTGAAATTGAGTGGATAGACTCGATTAGTTTTCACAAAACTATTTTCTAGTCTATCAAATAAATGTTATCATTTATTTGTTTTCTGTATGTTTAATTCTTGTGGGGAACAAATCACAATTCAATTGCATTAAATTGCAACCCTGAGGGAAATAAATTGCATAACGAAGTAGTGAGGGAATGGCTGAATATCGATACTGATTCGGCGAGGAGAAATTGAGAAACTGTCAATGCTCAAACTAACTACAACACGATAGGCACAAAACGTACGTAAGGATATAAACATTGACACAAAACAGTGACGTAAAAATCATTACAGTAACAATTATGCAAATGGTGCTCTGCAGCTCAACACCGTGACTGGTCATTCAAAATTGTTATTGCCCTTGAATGAATGTAAAAATAAATTCCTAAATCATTCAATTACTATCTTCGATAATCTTTTACTGAAAGTGATCGTGTATTCATAAACAGTCAAGTACAAAGGATGACGGTCATTTTCTAAAATTGTTTACAACTTTTTCTACTACGGTAATCTAGCCAAATGTAAACTAAAATGCGATACAAGCTAAAAGTATTGTTGTTGCTTTTGGTAAATAACACCTTAGTTGGGGGCGAGATCAATAGTTCAATGTATAGGATATTAAACTAAATTCTTATACTTAGGCCGCAGAACCCCCCCCCCCCCCCATTCTAACTAAAGTGGCCAAAATTGAAAATTCCTTCAAACCGCACAATCATTTTCAAGTCAGTATGTAGTGCTATGAATACAAAGCCAGTATGTAGTACTATGAATATAAAGCCAGTATGGAGTGAGTAATTAAAAATAGTTCTTTTGTTGACAATTTACTTTATTTTAATGTCATGCATTTACTATAGCAAAAAATCTTCAATTTCTCAATTTGACATTTTTAAAGAAATATTTGTATTCAAGGGTACAAAACATCCATTAAATGTAAAATCTATTTTGTAGAATGAGAACTAAAACCTACTATTAGTATAATTATCACAACATGTGTTACAACATTAGGTTTAGATTGCGTCTATTTTCGTTAACCCTATAGTTCTATTTGGCGTTTAGTCGGAACTGCCGCGATGAAAACACACAATAAACTTTCCAGTGTCGCGGGGTCAACATTACAATGCTCGTATTCAGTGGAGTACACCCTTTACTTGGCGTAGAAGAATGGGTTTGTCAGTAAAAATGGTGGTGCGTACAGGACAGTGCCATAAAGGGGTGAGTATGGTTTTACGACGGTCACTGACCGGTCACTGGCAGTTGTCGCAATGCCAAAGTAATCACTGTAATACCACGAGCTTGTCGTGAGCCAGCATGGTGTTTTGATTGTCAATTATTTCATTGCCTTTGGTGTCTTTTAATGGGTTTGTGCTACATTATCATTACCAGTTCATAGGTTGACATGCTCTAGGGGTATTTTACAGGTTGTTATGGTCTTGATCTTGTGAGATATTGGTACGTGTTTTTTAACGGGCCTGGGATACGCCCTCAACGGTAGCTCTTGGCATCAGCGTTGCGTGAAATGCTTTACATTTCTCGTGTACACATGCATCATAGATCGCAGAGATTGAATGTCCATCTCAATTTCATGCATTAACATAGGAACCATTATAATAAAGCATAATCATTGAAGGAATTTGGTTAGTTTGAATACATTCATTTCAGCCAATCAGCTTCTCCTATAAAGCATTCTAGTATTGAACACGCAAACTGTAAACTGGTCATGAAACCACTAAAGTCTAGGGGACCTAGACGCAAATATGTCGACAAACGGTATACTATTCATATATCAGCTGTAAAGTGTACATAGTTTTACAGCTCACAACAATAAACAAAAACAATATACACATTTAAAACCCTGAAAAGTACGAATAAAAAAACAAAAACAAGCTAGCTACACAGATACAAATTAGCATCGATTTAAGAATCTGAATTCTTTCATGTATCTCTCTCTCTCTCTAATTGAGAGAGATGTGTTGACTATATATTTTCCGCAAGTTTTCAGTAAGCTATAGAGTGATTCTAGACACATTCTAGAGAACAAATATTTATAAATTTGGGTTCTTATATAGCGCTTTCCCACTCCGTGCTCAAAGCGCTTTACAATTATTACCCCTGGCTCGGATCAGAACAGCACAACGGCCCTTTAGTCTTCCTCAACTCAGCCATTTAAGCGCCTTCACATTACCTGAGCAATTTTATAAAACTCCGCTCAGGTCCCCAGTTATACAGCTGGTGTTTATCAGTAAAAAAATAGCTGGGTTGACTGAGGCACAGTCGTGGTTCAAGGACTTTAGCCACTCAGAAACAAACAGCAGGCAGCGGCGGGGCTCGAACCTGCAACCTGTAGGTTCCAAGCCGGTCACGCTAACCATTCACCCATCATGACATTTATATAGCTACTGACAAAGCCGAGAGATGTTTGTTGAGGCCCTATGGCAATTGTTATGACTTGCATGCAGCTAGGAACTCAGATATACGTTTTATATACTTGATTTACAATTCACATATTCAATTCTGTGTGGCGCTCTATATCGAAAATTATCTGCGGCAATATTGTGTGGTGGACAAAAAATAGCTGCTCAAATAACTTGCAGCCATTCACAGTGCTATTCCTTTACTGATAAACACTATAGTCTGTACGACACACATACCCATATTGTATGCCGACAAGCGTGGATAACTCGCACGAAATCGCTGTAACCACCCCTATAAAACTCCGCTCAGCAGACTAAAGTTTTCTCTAAGATTGTCATTGTAGTTCTATACCACAGCTACACCCAATATCAACATGTTTCTCTAGTAAATGCAATAATACCAACGTTTAAAGGGTCATCGCACAATGTCGCACAAGCTGACAATTAAAAACCTCTCCCCTCCCCCTAAACGAACATTCATAAGTGTGACGTCACACGTTTATATATGATGTAAACCATAATACAAACAGTTGCGGTCACACCACTACGATCGATGCAATGTAAAATCATTTATGGTAAACATGTTTCAACCTCATGAACCCGTTTACTGAGATTATGGTAAACACATCAAAATACTACCGAAAATCCAGCACTGTATCAAACATTAGTAATAATTTTTCATCACCTTAACAACATCTCAGTTGTCATACAAAAGCTTTTATCAATGAAGGCGCGAAAGTTTTCGAAACTTGGTTAGAAGTGCGAAAATTAGGTTCAGAAATGCCAGACCCCTTCCCTCCCTAAACGAACAAAGGTCGCTTGTTGGGCTTGTTCGATCGTCCCTAAGAGCATGTTATCATTAGTTTCGAAGAAATAACCAAAATGGCGTCAAAAATGTGGATATCGTTATTATGTAAAAGAAACAGACACGTAGGGATTTGTATAATAAAGGTACTCATCAACAAATGGTGTCAGCATTGAAACGGTTTAGGTCAAAATTCAATGTTTGAACAACAACTGGCCATCGACCTTTGACAAGGCATTCATTTTGACAAAGTGACAGTCGTAAATACTTCGACTAGAAAGGTAATCTTTTTTGACCGTGACAAGCTTGTAGAGCGCGCGTCTTGCTATCATATATCAATTATGTGCAAATACATTCGAAATGTGTGCAATTTTGCTGACTTTATTGATGTTGGTACAACAAATGTACAGTACTTGACTCGTTGTTTCTTTCTAACAACACTGAGGATTTGAAAACATTGCAGTAAAAATACATTCAGAAATGTGTCGACAAAGGTATTATAGTACTAGTAAATGCACGGTTTGTGTTGAGTTAAGTTTGTGTTACTTGTCTTAGTGTGGAAGTAGTCACTGATAGACCCAAATCTCGCTGAGCTATCCATGGTCTTACGTGACCTTACAAAGGTAAAATGGGAACATTCTTACCTTTTCTTTATACTTCTCAACTTTCTCTTTCGACGACATCTTTTCAGCAATTCTGTCAGATCTAACAAGAAATACTAAATACTGACGTCCAGTTTATTATAATGTCCTTGAACGAAGAGCGATGGATATGTCTATACGTCGTACACAGGTGTCCTTAAAAAAGTGAAGTTGTTTGCAGACCCAACCCTTGGAGTTCTGAGTTTCTTTGTAACCAGGGCAGGTAATATATCACTGTACAATGGACAACAAATATCACTAGTCTACTGGGCGCACAAAAGGTCACGTCACTGAAAAGGGGTTCTATGGAGGTAAACGCATGAACGGACCAGTGACCACTAAACTCGTAAAACGCGTCATTCACTGTAAATTCTGAGGTCAACGGCACCAAATATCAAAATAATATTCGATAATTGTCATTGAGCAAGGTTACAAGAACAGTCATGGTTCTATAATCGATGATCATTTCACCTCGAACAGTTAGTTGTTCAACATATCATTGAAACTGTCATGTGACCTCTGTCAAGGGGCTGTACGATTCGCCGATCGTGGGTTGCACACATGAAAGACACTGACTCTATTCTTTATATTTATCATTGCTTGCAGCTTGACATGGCATTCACTTGACTAATATGGTTATTTAGCACTTGTCTGCATATATGTCGGAAGCTTTTGTGTGGGATGATGTCTTGGGATGGTGGAGTAGTAAAGTTAACATACAACAACTACGACCACCGCCACCACTGTGCACTAGTAGTAGTAGTAGTAGTACTACTACTACTACTACTACTACTACTACTACTACTACTACTTCTGCTGCTGCTGCTACTACTACTACCACCACTACTACACATTCATTTAGATTTCAACTTGAACAGTGTACAACAAACTAGCTACCAAATGATCTTCTATAATTCCAGGCCCCAATTGACTGGGTAGTTTCTAGATTAGGGTGTCATGACCTTGATAGTGAGATCACTTTGAAACGTCCTCAAGTAAAAATGTGAACTCAGAGCTGCACCCTCCCCATTGTCGAGAAATCATAGATCTAGAGAGGTTATTGTTATTTGAGGGTCTTTTCAAATTGATTCTTTTGTAACCATAGCTTATTCACTACAGACCAAAGGATAAATACCCTTTCTATTCACCTGGTCCATTGCCTGCCCTGTCAGTACGAAAAGGTCATCGTAGGATCATTGTAGGACGAGAACATTAGATACCATGAAGCACACGCTATTTACGTCTTCCAAAATCGACAAAAACTGCGCGCAAAACTTACGTGACTCAATTGCAATTTGCCGTCAAATTTACAACTAACGTCTAACAACCCCCGGAATAAATCATATGTCGCAAGTGGCTATTTACAAATGTTTGTCTGTAGTGAAGAATTGGTCCAATAATGTTGTTTACTGTAACCGGTTATAAACCTATATCCATAATTCTGTAAAGTTTGCAATTGGACTCAGGTAAAATGGCGGGACAGATCTTGACTTGGAATTTTATCGTTGTCTGGTTACACTAATATCCTTCTCAATAGAGCTTTTTATTTACCATCGTTCGATTTATTTATTGGCTACCATAAACATGCAAATATGGATTATGAAAACATGAAGTTTTGTCGTCTTTTTTTGTTTGTTTTATTATTTTTGGGGTATTTTTGTGTGGTTTGTTTGTTTGTTTTTGCTTTTGTTTGTTTGTTTGTTTGTTTGTTTGTTTGTTTGTTTGTCTGTTGTTTGGGGTATATTTGGGTGTGTGTTTTTGTTGGTTTTTTTTTGTTTGTTTGTTTTTTTTGGGGGGGGGGAGGTGGGCTCTGTTGCCTTTACCATGAATGGGTGACTTATTAGTAGTAATGATTTGATTGCTGCTCAATCGAGCTAAGCTTGTCACACTTCACTGTCGCTATCATTGGCTACAACTGTGACATGTGACATTCTAAAAAAAACAACCAATATGACAATCATAATGGTAAGCGTGCACTGAGATGTTGCCTTGTCTGATTTAATGTTGTCCTGTAACTTGCTGTGATGTTGTCTATGAAGAAAAATCGAACGTCTATGTAGTTAACTAGTAACTAGTTGTTCACAAGTTAATTCCAAACGTTCAGTAATGTTAAGCCTAAGTAAATAGAGCGTACAGATTTTTTACTGTGATTATAAGCCTACAGTTATCTACAACACAAGCACAGTAGATTCACGAGGGTGGCTGCTGACAGTGATATATATCAGTCTTCCAATTTTCTGTCAATCATATGATTTGGCAGGGATAATATTTGGATAACATTTTCAATTGGCAACTCGACTAACCAGGAGAACCAGTCATCTATTGTTCAGTGTAATAATATCATACGATGTGGCACTTAAGGATATGAGGTATCACGTTTCATTGCCAGCCCCAGGGTTAGTGTTCATGACCGTTGTATACACTGGCCTTCGGCTCGAGCATCCCAAATACTACGGTTACGAGCAACATATACCTTGGGTAGCCGAATTGTTATGCGTTGCTATCGAAATTTAACACTTTCCCACTGGCACACGACACTTACACTTATTTACCCTCCAGCCCTCCCCCACCCCATACTCCTATAGAAAGATATATGTATATGTGCCGCCTAAACGGGTCACTTTCACAAACAAATATCCATCAACATTGGGTGACAGCCAACCAGCCAGCCAGACAGACAGACAGACAGACAGACAGACAGACAGACAGACAGACAGACAGACAGGCAAACAAACAAACAAACAAACAAACAAACAAAAACATTAGAAAAAAACGATGTGTTTCTATTTTCATCTATGGTGACAATATTTACATTAACTGTTACCTAAACGTTATTGTGATTTGATGTCGATTCATAAAAATTGTCTGATGGCATTATTCGTTCACTTAGAGTTACAATATGGGTTTCCTAGACATTCATTGTACATAAAGTAGCTTATGTTACCGAATCAATTTATATTATTTCCGAATACCAGGTTTAAGCTCTACCAATACTTAAGTATACGCCAATATGTTCAATACTACAGGCACCCTTTGATATGCAACAACAACAACAACAACAACAACAACAACAACAACAACAACAACAACAACAACAACAACACTTCCCCCCCACCGTATAAATCTAGCTTTCTAGGAATTCTTCATACACATCTAATGATAATATACATTCTGTACTCTAGAACCCAATGGGTAATTAAAGAAAAATAATGTGATCTATGTATATATATATTCTGTGTTGTACAACCCAGTCTTGTCAAAACATTCGAAAGATGGTTTGATTTTTTGCATCCACAGTTTCTAGATTTCTGGCTTATCGACATACTTAAGGGAAAATAGTTTCATTTTTTCGATTTCTTCCTGTGTCTGTATTCTACCACGGCTGTATTCTGGATCGGGTGATAACTGTAAAATATCTTCACTCAAAGCTTGTTGGACAACCTCAATATCGTTCCGATAGACGTTCTCGTGGTCCTCTGCAAGTACCCTCCCCATCCAGTTATTATACAGGTCCATCAGACGTTCGGCCAGCTGTTCGTCTGATCTCCGGGTAACTTCGTAAGCATCACCGAAGTCTTTGGCTAATACAGGACCGAATTGACGAGTCACACGGTACATCCATAGAGCATGGAATACAGCAGATTGTACATGTTCAGAAGCACCACAACACAAGTCTTCTGTAAGGTAATAGGTATAGTATTATTTTGTGTGGTATGTGAAATTGGAACATCACAATGAAATATATATATATATATATTAAAGTGTTTCTGGCCAAGACGTTTCGCTCAGGCTTTGCAGAGCTGCCCCAGTAGGCCAAATCAATCATACTAGTTATTAATTGCGTTTGTCCTGTCACAATAATTAGTACGGTTGATTTGACCTACTGAGGCAGCTCAGCAAAGCCTGAGCGAAACGCCTTATCCAGAAACACTTTATTGTTTATTCTATATGTTCAAATGAAACTGCTTAGTGTGTGTGTGTGTGTGTGTGTGTGTGTGTGTGTGTGTGTGTGTGTGTGTGTGTGGATATATATAGTTAGTCAAGCTGATGAGTACAATTGTTTCATACAAAAGCGATCAGAAAGCAAGGAGTCAAATCAACTATATCCACATTGATAACGCGACAATCTCGCTCCCAATCACCATGACCCCTATTAAAATTGAAGACGAGTCATTGATTACATTTGTATCCATGACAACAATAAATTCTTTAACATCAGTATCATTGTGTTCACGATGCTATTCCCTGTGTTTAGATAAAACTATGGCAATGTATTAGATAAATAGTAGGGATGACGTCACAGACCTACTTGTGATGATCAATACTTGTCATGTATAACTTTATGTTTCTTTCGTGAACTGACTGTGGAGATTGTATGTGTATCAATTTTATTGTACTGTTCCATTGTTGTTTATTGTGCTTTGCCATTTTTTATGTTTCTTATTTGTGATAGTTTATATGGCAATCTTGAACATCGTATATACGCATCTACAAGTACAAGTATGTTTGTTAGTCATTAAGGGGATACAAGCTTGACTAGCTTTGCTATTTCTTGATCTCTTTTGCCATTTATTGTATAAGCCTTATGTATCTTTTTTTAAAGATTAATTTTATTATTATTATATTTGTGAATAAACATTATTATTATTATTACTTGAAGTACGGAGATATAATATAAAACGTACATACTTCGTCTTCATACACACAGCACGATTTAACACACATCAACTAGTGTTATGATCATAAACATATTAATGAGCAACATGGCGTACCATTTATCGCTTAGTTACCTAGACCACACTGTATATATCACAATATACAAATACTAACCTTGACTGGCTATCGTCTCAGCATCCGCTATACTTTGTTCAGCCAATTCCATTACCCGTTTAGATCTCACTGGGTGAAATAGGGTTATTGTATTTTTTTGTATTCCCCGATAATCAAAATTGAAATGGTCATACGCTTCACTTTTTGTCAGACCAGGGGCTGGCTTCTTTACTGAAAAAAAACACACACACAAAGAACGAATATTTGAATGTTAAGAATAGATATACAGTAACTATGGTAGAATTTAGTATAGACTGTTACAAATAAATGAGCAAAATATATAGATATATATATAATTTTGGTATGCAAAGATAATGCAATGCATGTATAATATTTTCGGTTAGATTCACTAGGTAAAAATGGACGCCATTCACATAATAAAATACAATACTACACCATAGACCCTACACGATTTATCTATTTCAACTACAGCAAATTCCTACAAAAACTTAAAATACACTCAAGTGTAAGCATACCTGGAAGACTTATCCACGACATGGTGTTATTTGACCGATAGCCACACGTCAACCGATGATCTAAATTGTAGGCCTACAGTTCAGTTATACGTAACTACACTATGACAGCAATCAACAACTCGTCTGTTGAATACACCGCTTTGACAGCAGACAACAGCTAGCCTGACTGTTGAATACATTTCGTTGTCGCAATACAATGCATTGCTGTGTATATGACAACGAGCAGTGATGCTCTGCAAACTGTAATGTAAAGAAGCTTTTTGTCAATTGACAATAGAAACTAAGGCGGGGTGTTCTTAATATAGTGTTGAAAAACGAGCCATAAAATTCTACAATGCCGTTTTTAGGAAACGAACTCTCAGAACTCCTTAAACTTTGACATTAGTGACAACCTTAACGTGTCAATCTAATCATAATTAAAGGTCTATCTTCTTGATGTAAATAATCACGTCCAGAAAGTATGTATAGGGCCTACTTAGTCAATGTATTTCATATATATATATATATATATCTGTGTGTGTGTGTGTGTGTGTGAGTGTGTGTGTGTGTGTGTGTGTGTGTGTGTGTGTGTGTGTGTGTGTGAATATGAGTGTCTCGCTGGAGAGAACAGTGCTCGATGCAAATATTAGTAGCAGAGCATTATAGACTTAATTCAAAAGAATTATGATGTAATGAGTCGTTACTCAGGGTTACACGCTTGTTGCGATCATCAGACGACTGATTTGAAGGTTTTAGATTAGAAATGTCGAGATCATTGAAAGAATTCATAATTCCTTGCGGTAAAATTCACAAATCAATCGGCAGACCACATCACAAACCTTTATTTCAGGTCAGCCCCCCCCCCCCCAAAAAAAAAAAAAAAAAAAAAAAAAAACCAAAAAAAAAACCAAAAAAAAAAACAAAAAAAAAAAAAACAACCCCAAAACAAACAAAAAACAAAAACAAAAACAAAAACAAAACAAAAAACGCATTGTTTTAATTCTGACACTGACTTCATTAATTAGTTGTACATCACAGTACTTGATTTGATCATTGAAGTTGGTAATATACTTCGTAGCCCAGCCTATAGACTCACTATAATATATTCAAGTTTACCTATCAAACGAGTTTAACGGCGTTTTCCAAGGTAATTATTTGTGATCTGTGATGAGTTCATGCTACACCATGCCTCCTCAGGGTAAAACGTTTAGATTCGATTATATTATATTCGATTAGATTGCATTGAATCAGTTTAGATCAGATCTGATTAGATCTGATTAGATTAGATTAGATTAGATTAGATTAGATTATTAACCAAACCAATTGTAATGTCCTATTAGGGTTGTGCCTACGAATTGTTAAAAACATCAATAAAACAAAGGTAAGAATACGTAATATACTAAACATAAAAGTATTGATAAAATTGGTCAAATTTAGGTCAAATTTTGGACATGCACTGCTTTGGTGTAAAAGTTATTTGACTAAAAATAGACGACTATAATAATGTTGAAATATAAGGTCATTTATACCGTCATGACTTTATCATCATATGCCTAATATATTGAAATAATTGTTGGGCTGTTATTTTAAGTACTAAGTGTATTATGTGTTGTATATCCACCCACCCACTACAGTAAACAATCTCTTTTGTAACTAAAGTGGCGATTTATCTTATAGTTTTGTGACATTCCATTTTCGTGAAATATCACACATATTGACAGGAAGCACAACCTTTGTACATTTGCTCATTATTGGTTGTCTTGGTAACTTGGTAAGTCTGTAATTTATTTTTGCCATGGATCCATAACTTAAAGAATCAAAGCTATCATACCTGTAGTTTATAAATATCATTTCTTTCGTGGTAATGGGGGGAATTAACAATTAATTCGACATCAACTGTCACAGTATAGATACTTGCTAATTTTTGCCAGAGGGGGCGCTGTTCCGCAAAATATTAAGGCGGGTGTATTTGGAAAATTTAGTTCGGTCGGGTACTAAGAAACAGTAAACAAAAATAGGATCACCTTGACAGAGTCCAACCAAGGACATCGAACAGTGATGCAAAGCAATCGCGGGAATAAGGGAGCCTTCAGATTTTACAAGGGGGGGGGTGGTGGTGGAGGAAATCACACATGTTCTGTTTAAGTAAAACATGACCCTCCCCCCATTCTCCATTTGTAAAAAGTGACCATCCCCTTTGTCCCATTTTGTAAAACATGACTCTCCTCATGACAATTGCATATACTGAACGTTAATCAATATTTCCATTATATGTATACATACAAATTAAATGATTTTGACTCTATTAGAAAGCAATATACAAAGTGACAAACAGTAAATTTAAGACTGGCTGAGAATGAGTCTTTAATGAATGAATGACTTGGGTTCTTGTCAGATATCATATACAGGTGGGGAATGTCAGTGTTTGTTGATAATAGATGCAGAAATTTGATGTGCCTACGTGCAACTACAACCCCACGCCACACCTGCTGATCTTAGTACACATAAATCAAAGAGGTGACATTTTGCTGTTAATATTGATTTATTTCACATCTATCTGTGTCAAATGTCAAGCGGTTTGAGTTTATCTGACCTTGTTGATTAATGGTTGTCAAACTCATCGTATTCATTTCCGCATTTGAAATCATCAATTTTCATTACATTTATGGAAAATCATTTCATGATGATTCTTGAATTTTATTTATAAACATTCATGGTTTACATGCCAACCATTCATCATTAACACAATGTTCACTAATTCACTGGTGATGTCATTGAAAGAGAAGCGTTCACATGTCAATATTACCAAGTTCATGTGCATGAATTGCATACACCACCATGCAATAATTTATTATAAATTGCCCCCCTCTCTCTCTCTCTCTCCCTTAATACACACACACATACACAAACTTGAGTCAGTAGTATTTACCTGTTAAGTTTTTTATTGACAATATAAATGAAACAATTTCAATGGTCTATGACAACACAGCTGCGATCTGACCATAATTGTTATAACATGAGCTGAGAATATACAGTCTAAGTTAGAAAAATATTATATCGTGTTCCTAATTCAAAAACAAATTACATTATACTATTTGTATGTACACAATTGATATTGACATGTCACATCATGTTATACATACATACATACACACACACACACACGTACATACATACATACACACACACACACACACGTACATACATACATACATACATACATACATACATACATACATACATACATACATACATACACACATACATACATACATACATACATACATACATACATACACACATACATACATACATACATACATACATACATACATACATACATACATACATACATATATACATACATATTACATATACTATATATATACATGCATGCCCACATGCGCACACTCATACATACATATATACATACATACATACATACATACATACACACATACACACACACATACATACATACATACATACATATTACATATACTATATATATACATGCATGCCCACATGCGCACACTCATACATACATATATACATACATACATACATATTACATATACTATATATATACATGCATGCCCACATGCGCACACTCATACATACATACATATATGCATACATACATACATGCATACACACACACACACACACACACACACATACATACATACATGCATACACACATACATACATACATACATACATACACACACATACATACATACATACATACATACACACATACATACATACATACATACATACATACATAGAAATGCATATGGAACTAATAAATCAGTCCGTATAAATAGCTGTTAAATCCGACGTTTCGAATAAATATTCTTTTTCAAAGGAAAAATCGGTGAGACATAGAAATGTTAGGTACATACATACATACATACAAACATATCAATATGCAGTCATCCATTCATTCATCCATACATACATAATTACATATTTTCATGAATATGGCAAATATTTTGGCAAAGAGCAAAAGTTTTCCTCTTCCACTGTATATAACGGTAATTTCGATGACTGACTACCAACATCTTGCTAAATTCTATTGCAAAGAAATATATAGTATCAATTGTTTGTACTTTCTGGTCATAAGATGTTGTTATACATTATGAAACTAACTCTAAACATCTTTCAGATACTCTGCATAAATCGGATCTAAACACTGACATTCCTTCTCCGTTTCTGAATGCCATTGATTCAATATACATATACAACATTTAATATTTAGTTTGAAAGTATAGAACTTATTTTGTCATCAACCTGAAAATAAAACAAAAAAGTGGAGCAAAAATAGAATTTGAAACATTAAAACAAAAATAAGAAGTCTACCATATAGTCTTACATGCAAGTCAATTAAATTTGGGGAAAATGAGGGTAATTTTTCAGGTGTTTCCTTGCCCAACTGTAGCGTCACATTTGTAAATCTCAAAAGAGAATACCATTTGGTTTGTTGCAAGTGTTGGGCATTGGCAAAATTTAACCATTTAGTTGATATTTTCATAAGTATCATTTTCAATGGGTTTCAAGAATTACATTGAAACTCTCCTAAGGGACTTCTTAGTTGTTGAAATTCCAAGATTTTGAAAAACTTTCAAGGAATGCTTACATCCTGATAATAGCTGCCTAGTATATAAATGTAGCTGCCAAGTATATGAGATAAAACATATATACTTTTCAATAAACAATTCTCGGATAAACACTCTCAAAGACATGATGGGAATATAATAATTTACCTAGTATAGTACACATTGTTGAAGTGTTTTTGCACAACGAATGTTATGATAATAGTGCTTGTGCAATCATTACCTCTGACAGAAACCTTGATCTGCAAATCAGCCCTTTATATCAGCTCCCTGAGGAGCAATCAATTACAGCCTCTGTGAGCACATAAACATTAAATTATTCACACAGCAACCTTCTTGCCACCAGACAGGTCAACATTTATGTGGATTGACTCGGGCACAGTTGTGGTACAAATCTTGCCAATGGATGTCAACCATTCAGAATCAAATGACAACTTCCAGGCTCAAACAGGTAACTTGCAGCTGACCACTACATCCTACCTCCATATAACACTTAACCCTTTAAAGACTGACACTCTATATTTAGGGTTTAGAGTTACAGAAACATTAGAAGGTTAATAAACCCTGCTGTCCAGTTCATAGCTGCCAATTCAGTGTCAAGAAACAAAATCTGATTTAATAAAGCTTATCCCAATACAAATACTTCTACATACATGCCAGAAATTGAATAAATAACCTATATATTCTTAAATCAATCCTTGACACATATACAAATCTATGTGATGATTTTCAAATATTGCTAAAATGTCAATTGTAATGTTTACTGCCCTGAGTTTTTAGTTTTACATAAAGTGTTTTACAATTATTGTAAGCTGATGTAGAAGATTCACTTTGTTATGTTTTAAAGCTGCACTTGTTGAGATTGGAATATTTTTTTTGACAATGCTAGATCATTCCAATCATGTAGACCAGCTGGGAAAGAGCTTGTTACCAGGAAACCAATAAAAAGAAGATAGAGGAGGAAAAGAAGAGACAGAGAAACATGAAGATGAATTTTTTTTTTTACTTTTTAAAAAAAAAATCGACAGACCAACTTATTGTTGCTATGAAAAAGTAATGAAAAAAAAAATATATAAAAAATTAGGATCACCCTAATGCAAGAATATGCTGGGATTGAAACCCTGGCCTTTAAGTGTTTCATGTCTCTTGGTTTTTTCTCCTTGTGATACTTTGGATGACTGCCTTCCTTTAGAAAAATACTGCCTTAGGTAATCTTTGTTTTGAGAGTGTAGTCTGTAAATTCTGGATGGTTACTTTTTTGTGAATAATCTTCATATAATCTTCTTTCCGCTTCCAAACACAATGAATATCATCAATCCAGTAAAGGAAGCAGCGGCAGTAGATTCAAAGACAGCTGACCAGCTGTGAAAATATTCCAACATGTGTCCGGCTACATACACACCAATAAATCCAGGTATAGCCCCTGCTGTATTCATAAGACCTGTAAGTATGTAGATACAACCAGCAACAAACAAGCATTAACAAGTGCAACTTATTACAAACAGGAAAAGTATATTGGTATTATTAGATTAATAATAATCTTTACGGCCTGGATATGGATTTTGCGGACCGAGGTTGTACAGCGGAAGGGCCGGACTTTAGCAGGGCCTGTAAGCAGTACTACCGAGGTCTGCAAAACCCATATCTAGACCATAAAGGTTTTATCATATACCCCATGTAGTGGCACGGAAACATCATTTGAATCACATAATCAGATAAATTGGCACTGAAATATTATTTTATTAGCACAAATGTCAAAATAGTGATGAAATTAACAAAGCCAAATCACTGGGTGAATGCATATCGATGGGTGCACCATTTGCCATATTTGGGCAAAGTCTGCTTGGTCTTGAAACAGAAAATTATTGCCTGGGTTCGAGGCACCTGCTCTCCATTGAACTGCATTGGAATCATTACTGGATATATGATAACACTTCACATAGCATGTTGGAAGTGTGGAAATGCATCATACTTTTGATTTGTCAATTTTACATAAACTGTGGACCAACTTTATAACATGAAGGATATTTGTCAATACATCAGCTCTTTGAAATCGTTTATTTAGACACAGGATGTCTGACCATATATTTCAATATATCCCGTCCTAGCATCTATGTATATGATCTGTGCAACACTTACCAAACACTGTACCAGCATAGTTTGGTGCTAAGTCTTGTGGGTTTGAAAAAAGACCAGCGCCCCCTAGTGACTGGAAGACTAAAGTTAAGGTAGCAAGTGCTACGGACCCTGAGTAACTAGTGACTGAACTCAAAGATAAAAGGCACATGATAACACCAACACACTCCGCTGTCTGCAATATAGAAAAAGGTCACAACAAAGACAGTTAGAAACAAAGTCCAGTAGTTAACACATGTTGTTGTCACATACCTCACTGAGTTTGTGTATTAAATTGATTTTTTTATCATACTTACATGTAAAACTTTTCTAGCCAGTGTCACTGAATAACCAGCTGACATGATTTGGTCTGCTATGAATCCAGAGAGTATTGATGATGGCACACATAGTAACCATGGTATCACATTAAAAACATAACCCTGAAAATATTAAAGATAGAAAGAACATTAAGATCGACTGTGAGATGAAACTAATGAAAATAAATGAAATTTCAAAAATAAAAATATGTATCATAATATGAAAGAATAAATGAATTTGTCTTACTTTTTCATCTGGAAATTTTTCAGTAAAATAAGTTGGCAGCCATGAAAATATTAAATTGAAGACATAATTCAAACAGAATCGACTTAAAATCATTGCCCTGTTCAAATAGAAATATAAAAATGATTAAATATGATAAAGGCTAAATAAAACAAATGGTGTGTTTCCGATAACCTGACTGACCCTAGCTTAAACTCATAGTAATATTTTTCAAAAATAAAAACAACAAAAATAATAATAAAACAAAATCCTAACCTACCTACCTTACTTTCTGTGACCAAGTCGGACACACACAATTATTATTTTATGCCTAACAGTCATAATAATTGTTCATAATTGTTTAGATATATTTATTGCATTTATTGTTATGCATTTGTGTATATATATATATTTTTTTTTTTTCATTTTTTCAGGGTCAGACTTGACTAGTTAAGATTAAACTTTTTCTGTGGCTCTCAATAGATATATTACTTGATAATATCTTCTTTGAATATTTTTTGTCTCTGGTACACATAAAAATGTGAGCCTAAAAATGCAACTGATTTCAGAGTTTTCTAAAGATGCCTGAGATTATAACATTATTTTTATTACTGTGGACAATCATTGAAGGTGCGAAACTACTATAAAGTTACGTAGTTCACAGACATATATGGCCCTATATACATGTACTAGCACACAGCAAACACACACACACACACACATGCATGCATACACGCATACACGTACACACACATGCACACACACACACACACACACACACACACACACACTCATACACACACACACACACACACACACCATTGATAAACCGACATTCTGATCACAGACATCTCTAGAAAACTCTGAAATTGGTTACAGATAATACTGATTTGAATTTGACTTACCAAAATGCTGAATGAGTACATAAAATTCGCCAAGGAACTTCTCCTTTTGATACTTTGTTTATGTCCACTTTGTGGGATCCCGTCCCATTGTGTAGCTTTTCAACAGATTTTGATACATTACTTATTTCCTGAATCATAAAATATCTTACAAATAAAGCCCAGAGTACACTCAGTGTACCAAATGTATAAAACACACATGGCCAGCCATATCTGGAAAGTAGTAGTGAACCAACACTTCCAGATAACACATTCCTGGAAAATATAAACAAATTTCTTGTTGTATTAGCCTACGATAACACTGAAAATTGTTAAAATAGTTAATTAGTAGCTGTACGCATAATATGTTAAAATAAACTCAAATCATTATCAAACTGATTTTTGGGTCCACACCCAAAATCATCGCACTCAATGTATTGTTGGTACTTTAGGATACAATCAACTCTAAATTAACATGTGCAATGTCTAATTATTGGTATTTTAACAATTTTAAGTTAATATGTTATTTAAGTTGTCTGATCTAAAATAAATAATACCCCAGTTACAGCGAGTTGACAAAAAAATATTTTTGTATCTAATGTGGAAGCAAGAAACGTTTGATATCTTACCCTGCTGATGTCCCTGACATGATAGTGGTATATATCCTTGATTTTCCATTCTTTTCCTGTATTCTTTTGGCAAGTAAACTGGCAAGGGCAGGATAATGGAATGCTTATAGAAGAAAGGGTGATTGGGAGGATGATATTAGTACAATTACAACATTCTAACAACAGATTTGTAGCTAAAAGGTTTTTAAATTTTGTATAAAGTGACAAGCTAGGTGATATATACTATGAAGTATGCCATAACGATAGTGACTGATTGATAGTAGCATTAATATTGGATGATTGATTGTCTGACTGACTGACTGAATGACTAAGTGAATGACTAATTGACTGACTGACTGACTGACTGACTGACTGACTGACTGACTGACTGTGACTGACTGACTGACTGACTGACTGTCTGACTGACTGTCTGTCTGACTGCCTGACTGACTAACTGAATGACTAATTGACTGACTGACTGGCTGACTGACTGACTGACTGACTGACTGACTGACTGTCTGTCTGACTGACTGACTGACTGACTGACTAACTGAATGACTAATTGACTGACTGGCTGACTGACTGACTGACTGACTGACTGACTGACTGGCTGACTGGCTGACTGACTGACTGACTGACTGACTGACTGACTGACTGACTGACTGACTGACTCAGTGATTGATTGATTGATTGATTGATTGAATAATCTCAATCTTCATTTTAAAAAATCAAGATGATTTCTTACCTTGTAGTGCTGCAAATAGTACTCTCATAAATACCAAAAATTTGATTTGTGAACTTTTAGTATCAAAAACGTGAACCAGATATGGAAAGACTACAGTTAGAGAACCCCAGCCTAGAGTTGCTATGGAAAGAACATGGTCTCCGCCTACTCTGTCACTTAGCCAGCCTGAAAATATCTGAGTTGAAGCATAACCCCAATAGAAACATGACAAAATCAGACCCTGTAAGATAAATAAGATAATAATGGTTTGAGAGGATTATACAGGCACCTTATCTGAAGAAATATTGTATTTAAGGTGTTAAGACCCTGTACAATTAATAATATAAAACAATTGAAGGTGATGAACAGCCCTGAGAAAAACAGAGGCATTCACACATTTCAGTGTATGATGAAAATGTATATATAATTCATGGCTCCAAGAATCATGTAGACTATGAAATGACACCACTTTACAACAGCTGTGAAATGATGGCGACATTTGATCAAGGCCACAGTAGACAGAATGAAATGTTGCAATTAAAATCTATTGTTCCATAGTGGCTATATGTTTCTCAAAATGAAATTTCTATTGAGCAAATGCATAGCACTATTACAGTAACACTACACATTTAAGTGTAGAATAAATGAATAAATATACATAGCACTGCATAGGAGCAGTAAAAAAATACTTTCGAATTACTGAAAAAATGTATGTATGTATGTATGTATGTATGTATGTATGTATGTATGTATGTATGTATGTATGTATGTATGAATGTATGAATGTATGTATGTATGTATGTATGTATGTATGTATGTATGTATGTATGTATGTATGTATGTATGTATGTATGTATGTATGTATGTATGTATGTATGAATGTATGAATGTATGTATGTATGTATGTATGTATGTATGTATGTATACGTGAATGTAATTGTATGGGGGAAGGTACATGTACATATACATGTATGTGCTTGCATTCATGCATGTATACAAGTGTATGTGTATATGACTGTGTGTGACGGTGTCTCAGTCTGTAATAAAACATTTTGACATATTTACAATTTCTCTTTTGTCCAGATCTAGTTCTTGTGATATTTCCACGGCTGAAAGTGGCATACAATTTCTGCAGGCAAAGTTCAACATAGTTCCAGTAAACAAAGCCACTGCCCATACACGTCTTTCATCCCTGTAATATGATTTATGAAAAACAAGAATTAAATTAAACTCAAACGGTAATTACATATATAAATCTATTATTTGTCAATTATTCATAAACAATTAATGTAAAAAAATTTAATGAAAAATTACAAGTTCAAATCAAAGTATTTATGATCACATGATCAAAGTCACTAAAAAACCCACTTGAAATGAACGCAATGAATATTCAACAAATACAAATACATAATCATGTTACATAAATAATAATCTTTATTTACACTGGATTGTTCTTAAAGTATATCAACACTTGTCTCCCAAGAAGTCCAATGAGGGCCATCCCTCATGGGCTCAGTGTTAATGCTGGAGGAAACCGGAGTACCCTAGGAAAACCTGCGTTGTTTGGTACAGTCAAAACTGAACGACACTTTTCTTACTTACAGCATTGTAAATTTTACTCAAACCCTGAATGGGTTGGAGCCCCAACCGCAGTGGTAAGAGGCAGGGGGTTTAACCACACGGTCACCGACAACCCGATTTCCTGGGGATAAATTTTGGTTTGTATATATAAACTAGCACTGTGTGATAGTTTTATCACAGTCCTGACTGCAGATGGAGTAAGTTGAGACTCTATTCTGAAATTGTCCCTTTACTTTCCTCAGTGTTTAACAGACATAGTCAGAATCTAGTCCAGTGTAACATAGTCAGAATCTAGTCCAGTGTAACATAGTCAGAATCTAGTCCAGTGTAACATAGTCAGAATCTAGTCCAGTGTAACATAGTCAGAATCTAGTCCAGTGTAACATAGTCAGAATCTAGTCCAGTGTAACATAGTCAGAATCTAGTCCAGTGTAAACGTACTCCGTCTGCAAACAGGTCTAGGTTTTATCACTATTGTGAGAATGAAAATAATTGACCAACAATATATATATTATATCGTGATATGTGTAATTTTTTTTGGATGAACAGCACTCCTAAACACTCAAAAAAGAAACAATGAATACAATTAATGAATGTGTACATTCACAGATGAGGAGTTAACGGAACCAACCAACAAAATCAAAACTATGTTTTTGCGAAAATTAGTTTGTTGTTGATCAACAACCCAACATAATAAACACACAAAATTGATAATGGATGAACACATTAATAGATGGTAAATGGTATAGTAAATACATAAACAATATTAGTAACATTATAAACAATTACTGAAGAGATTTATTCTAATTTACATCTCAGAGTTTGCATGTATCAGAAAGGGGAAATAGCAGTGTTACCACTGTCACGTGATGTAGCGTAGCCAAGAATTAGAAGGATATCTCTTGTCGAAGTGCTTGAGTCACACTTCTGTTCTAGGTCACGCCATAGTTGCAATAATTGTAGCAGTCGTCGGGGATTTAAGTTGTTGTTTTTCTGTTTCTAAGTCTTTTTTCCGTCCTGATGTTCAACTGGGAAACAAGCAGTTGAACATCAGAACCAAAAAAGACTAAAAAACACAACAAAAATCTCTCGAAACCACAACGAATGCTAGTACAAATCATTATTGCAGCTACCTCACGCCCTTGACATTATTCGAAGCAAAGACCTAGTTTCTACAATTTCTACGCTCGTTCGAACAAATATTATCCCTTGGGGATGATCAGATCCATTTACCTTTGCCACTGTTTCTCTTCCGGTTCTGTGGACGGCATGTTGTGATTTATTCGGTCGCTGACGTGTTCCCTTTAATATTATAATAATACATTAGCAGACGAGCACAAAATGCCACGTCGTCTGCAACCAGTATCAGTCGCTCAACACAAACTCACGGTTTAGTTCTTCGCTACTTTTCTACATATCGACATTCCGTTCAACTAGATCTCTATATTCTCGGCTCACACAAGTATGCACTGGTTTTACATTCCCACAAACTTGCATTTCACATCGTCATAACAGTACACAGCAGTACGTTTCAACAAGGTCAAATTGACGGGTCAAGGTCCCCTAAGAGAGACAATGTTTTACTAATATCGCCCTCAACGTTAGATATTACAAAAGTACAAAAGTTCCTTTTTGGATAAAGCAAAGAAAAGAAATTGCAAATCCGATTGAACTTTTGGTATATTTATTATTAATGATTTACATATTTCCTGGTTGATTCACCTCAAAATCGTCACAAATTAGTATCAAAATTTACCGTATCGAATTTCACCCGTGTTGGGGGTTCCACAGGAAGTAGCAGGCAATCCCTCAAACTCAAAGTGAGTCACTAGTTCGAAAGTCGACCTTGAAAACCAAGACAGAAACAACGGGTAAATTTCTATTGTAAAATGGTAAGTTAATACATATTTTTACGATATATGTAAGGGTATAGCGGTAAACATTAATGTTTCCGGGGTTTTTTGGAGTGTGGCGTTCCGTTAGGTGTAAACACAGTAACACGTGCCAGCGTTGTGAGGAAGGCGATCGGCCGGATTTCGCCATCTGTGTGTAGGTATCGTGCTCATTCCGATATCCTGTCGTACAACATTTCGTAAAATGTAACCCACTGAGACAACGTGAGTCGTATGTTATGTCGTCATTTCGAAACTGTACTACGACACTTGCTTCTGTAATTGAAACAATTTTTGCCTCGCCCACTGTTTAAACATTTCAACGGCTGGTGTTTATTTTGACTGACTTCTTTTGTCGAAGAGAGAGGATTTCGTTGCTCCGTGATTAACACGTAAAGTCAAAAAAAATATAATGGACATATTAAAATAACAATAGTAACCGTGTCAGTGCTAATGGGTCAGGGTTGTGGTCAGGTCACACTACGTCCTCTGAGGTGACCCTACTGAGATCTGGTTGGCTGATAAGGGTAATCGTCATACAAAGTGCCCCTATGCAAATGAGATGAGACAAAAACCGAACCCCAACCTCTTGAACAATTTAAAGTGAAAGAGTACATCATTGGTATTGCACACATGTACTTGGTTGGGTTTGAATTATTTCATCAACTGTTCTCTGGAGTAACGGAAATTTCAAAATGGGTGCAAACGAGTCACAGTCTGTCATCGGAAACCAAGACAATTTGAAGTCGAACACCAATCATGCGAACAAAAAGACTAAATCTAAGGATGTGGAGGAGAAGAAGAATGTTATCAATGAAAACAGCAGAAAAAAGAAGGTATAATGGTTGTTTTTTTAGTAGATGGTTGAAAGTTTGGCAGAAGTTAATAGAAGTTGCTAACTTTTACAGTTACTACTTTCAAACGGTCGGAACAATTGGAAAAAAATATTATCTTAAAAATATTTGAACTGAATTTACAGACAACTGAAATGGTATTTTGTTTTGATCCTGTTAAGTTAGTTTTATTCTGTGTGATTCCTTTGATATCTTATCATTCTAGCATAAACTTTACATTTTAGGGTTTGAAATTTTAAACTTTTTTTTTATTCACAACTAATATACTTTTATATGTGTGTGTTTTTTTTTTTAAAAATTATTACAATGAACACTAGTACCTAGTTGTCTTACTCAAATGTGTGACCCTGTAAACATTTGTACAGATTAGCTACACCCTGGTATAATTTATTATTTTGTCATAAATACCTACAAGTACATGTATATCCTCTTAAATTGATATATGAGAAAGATTGTCTTGACATCTACAAATGTTATTTCAATTCTCCCACTTACTTTTTTTTCAGTTGACATGTACATAGCTTTTGCTACTCAAATGAATGGCTCTGTTTAGTAGTTTGATATTTCATTTGACAGCTGAGATGTTCAGTCTGGTTTGAGTTCTGATTTTTTTATGATTACACAGTAGATGATCCATAGTACAAATATTTGCCATTTGATTCTCAGCTGAAAAGTTCATACTTATTTTTGATAATGAGAATAAATGAATAAATTTGTCAGTTATGTATTTGATTGACAGCTGGGATATTCTGTCTGCTTTGAGATGCAAAATAATCCAGTGGAGTATTAAGACCTATATAGTATTTACAATTCTATAGCAAGTACAAGAATTGCTTGTGGTCATTTCTCATTTGATTCTCAGTTGAGTGTACATGTGTTTAGTTTTCATACTGAGAATGAATGTCAATTTGACAGTTTTGTATTTTGTTGACAGCTGGGATAAGTTGTACTGCAAATAATCCAGTAGATCAATATACAGTTAGCTATTGCAAGAGTTGCGTTGTCATTTTCAGTAATCCAGTAAACATGATATAGGAGTGATTGCTAGAATTGTGTTGTCATTTTCAATAATCCGTTCGATCCACAGTTAATGTGTATGTACATCAATTGCTAGAATTTTGTTGTCATTTGATAAGTATTCCTTTTCTTAGACAACTGTGTACAGCTGTGAAAAAAAGTCACAAAGCCAGATAAGTGGTAACCTCTGTTCACATGTATTTTCAATTCTAAACAGGTGGGGCAGCCAAATGAAAAATAGCACTGGGTATGAAATGAAATGATATATGGCTCATAGAGTTTGCTATACAATCATGAACAACACAAGCAGGTCACAGGCATTTAATCCTGTATTTGTTGATTGTATTTACCGGTAATATGTCTGGTTATAATAATGCTAAACAGTTTCAAATATGATTAATCCCATAACCATGAATTGTATTCACTAACCACGACACATGATGTCTACAAGATTGCTTGCGTTCTGAAATGAATATTGCACTTATTATCAAATTTAATAATAGCTGCTTAGCAAGTTGTGAAAATATTTGCAACCAACTGTGCATTAACAGTTCAGGACATTTATTTTTTAAGATGAATTCAAAGTGACATGAAGTAGCACTGAATGTGCCTTAATGTTTGGTTATACCAAATATTAGGCTTTGAGCAAGGTTACAACTTTGTAATCTTTTATTTGTTGTCAATTATTGCCTCTAGATAGAGTCTAGGTGTCACTAAGTGACCTTCAGAGATTTGTATCAGCTATGTGTTAAAACATGTACGCCAGGGTTCTGAATATATACATGTGTACATGTATACTTATGAATAAATAATTTAACACCCCCCCCCCCCAACCCTGTGTCCCTCAAATATTAGACAAACATTTATACTGTGGGTCACAATGATAAAAAACTTTTATTTGGGTCATCGCATATCGTAAAGATTAAGGGCCAGGGCCAAATTTTGGTTATGACAAGATTTTGCTTTGTATCAGTGATGCATCAAATAGGATCAGAGCGCATACAGCATGTGAGTATCCATATAGTAGTGGATAAAACGAACACCAAATGATGATGGGTCACAAGAAATTGCTGTTATGAGTGATTCATCAAATTAGCTTTAGAGGGCACACTTCCCCCTACAAGTACATGTACACTGTGCAGACACGTACATGTAGAGACACCCACATATCGTACTTCTACTGTTTCCTGTTTTGTTTCTTTTATTGTAAAGATGATTTTTCCAATTCTAGGATTTCTTTTGAACCAAAACTTGGTTTCACTTACACATGTATTTGTCTCTACTTCATTCCATCTCTGTCAGTCCAACCAGGTCCAACATGTACATGTACTTTGTTGAGAAGTAAAAGTGTATTTTGGTTTTGAATATAAAGTTAATATTTTCCCCATTCATTCCAGCCGGGTGAAAAGTCCAACTCATATGTCCACTTTTGTTCAATAAAAGCAAAGTGTGTTTCAGTTTTGAACTTGTTTTTGATCCATTTTCCTAATTCATTCCAGCCTGGTAAAAAGTCAGTCAAAGATTGACTTTTGTTTAAAAAAAAAGCACATTGTGATTTGGTTTAAAAACATGTAATATTTCTTTTTCTTAATTCATTCCAGCCTGGTAAAAAGTCTAAGAAGTTCATAGACAAGAAGAAAGCAGCCAACTTTCAACTTGTTCACAGAAGTCAAAGAGATCCTTTACAAGCTGATGAGGAGAGTTCTCAACATGTCCTCAGACCATTAGAAACTACTGATGAGGTAAGATGAAACTTTTGTTGATAACTGAGTCTTTCAGTTTTATCCATTAGAACCAAAACAACAAAGTCATTAAAAGTCATTAAACCCTGTAAATAGAGTGAGTACCAGCTGGTACGAATGAAGTCAGTGTCCTGTACCAGCCTGGGTTTCTTTGCATCATTGCAGAATACATCTGGAGATAGTCTGAGTCATCTGAAATCTTATACACTACACATGACAAAGAGACTCTGAGTTGTGTTGTGTTTGACAATTACATGTAATGGGTGATATAGATAGAGGGTTACATCTGGTTAAGTTTAGAACCCACTGTTTAATCCAATGGGAATTGTTACATGTATGTTTACTCTAAAATATGATGTTAGATGGTTGAGAGTATTTTGCAATAACACTGTTTATTGTGATGAACATTTATAAATTTTTGTTCTCTAGAATCACTCTATAGCCTACTGAAAACTTGTGGAAAATATATAGTCAACACATCTCTCTCAATTAAAAAAAACAGAGAGAGAGAGAGAGAGAGAGAGAGAGAGAGAGAGAGAGAGAGAGAGAGAGAGAGAGAGAGAGAGAGAGAGAGAGAGAGAGAGAGAGAGAGAGAGAGAGAGAGAGAGAGAGAGAGAGAGAGAGAGAGAGAGAGAGAGAGAGAGAGAGAGAGAGAGAGAGAGAGAGAGAGAGAGAGAGAGAGAGAGAGAGAGAGAGAGAGAGAGAGAGGAGAGGGAGGGAGGGGGAGGGAGGGAGGGAGGGAGAGAGGGAGGGAGGGAGGGAGGGAGGGAGGGGGGAGGGGGGAGGGAGGGAGGGGAGGGAGGGAGGGGGGGGGGGGAGGGAGGGAGGGAGGGAGAGAGAGAGAGAGAGTGTGTGTGTGTGTGTGAGGGGGATACCGTGAGAAGAGCGAGCAGACAGACAGACAGACAGACAAACATACAGACAGACAGACAATGTGTACTTTCTGCCCCTTCATAACAAAAACACTGCCCAAATGTTTTTGTAATCTAAAACTGCAGATAGTCTTTGCTACAGAAAGCAGCCAACTGTAAAACCCTAATCACTTCTTCAAATACTGTTGTATGAGTTTTATATTGTAAATAATATGGGAGTGAATGTAAATATTAAAACATTGATGTTTGATTGCAAATTTACAGTGTAGTTGACAACTGGTTACTGACCACACAAGACCACTTATTACAAACCCAATGTTTGCCCATCATTTTAATTAGCACATATGTGTGTCTATGTTTACAAAGTCTTTCCTGTTATGTTTTGTTTTTCATTTCACATCTGATTATAAAAAGGAAAAACAAATCTTTATTTGTTGGAACATTTAAAGCAAAGATGTTTTTGATAAATATTCACACAGTTAACTGAATATCCCACAATTCTGTCTGATTTTTACTCCCGGATACACAGCACCTTGAATTCAAGCTAATCTAGATCACCAATGATGAAGGGTTTTGAGAGGAGATTCTGAGTGATGTTCAAAACATAGTATTGTCACTGATGAGTTTCTGAATACTCATAACTTTATTGGCCTAAAATCCATGCTGATGGGGTTTTGAATTTATTTCCGTTTTCCCATCAGTCAAAATTTCAAAATCCCCAATGGCCTGGATTCAAGACTTATATTATATCAGCTTAGATATCAGTAATTATTCTGGTCTGGAATAGTAAAATCTACCTGAGGTCCTTTGCATCTGATATTTCATTTATTTACCTTCTCATGCCTTAACCATCGGCATCCATCATTACCATATTTACTATATGTTTAATAATTAGGGCATTTTACCACCTCAGGGTAATGCATAGACCCTCTGCCAACATTGGTGGAAGGTCTTTGGGCAATGCTATGGTTCTGTTCTCACTCCTTCAGCAATGGATTCACAAGGTTTCCGTGTTTGTGTAGAGATTCGGTTTCCGGTGCTTGGTTTTCTCAAGTTCAAACAGAGAATACATGTTTAGAAGTAGAAGTATTAAAAAAAAAGTTTAAACATGTGAAGTAAATCTTGTATGTATTGTACACGGTATAAAGACTTATTTTGTACTTGACCTTGAAGGTTTACAGTTCCTATTAAAAGCTTAGTGGCCAACTGTGAAGGCTTTTCCTATTAGTCTCGGTTTCAAATGATTTATGGTGATGTGAAAAGGTCAAGTTCGTTGTATATTACACTGTTTCCTTGATTAATACATTTGTATGTATAAAGGAAACTGTACTCCTGGGGGCTGTACCTGTACTGTCATGATAGCCCAGCGACTTGTCTTGGTTTTGCTATCTCAAGAAACTATCAGATTGGTTGCGGCAGTACTTAAGCCAAGACAAGTCTGGATATAGCTTGTATTATGATACCATGCATGTGATAATGTTTAACACATAGACTTTACATATTTTGTATCATAGGTCAAGTTCAGGATACAAGGGGATCATACTTGGCATTAGCCATTTCATGAGTTTGTGATAAGTTATAGTACAAATGAAGATACCTTGGTGTTTCATTTTTGAGATGTTCTTAACTCACAGAGACAACTTACAATGTAAATGCAAAGGAAACAATTATAGAAGTGCCATAGAGCCGACAAGTAAACAAACATGTACGCCTGATTTCCCCTGAAATTCCCAAACTTTGGTAAAATCTACTTGTTTCTGTTTGTGATTATACTCCTAATATACTGTTGTGTGAGATATTGGATAACATTGGTTGATGATTGATATGATTGTATAGTACATGTATGGTACAATAGGTCATCAAAGGTCAAGATTAGCCTTAGTTCTGTGACATGATTGACCTTGAATGACATGCAAGGGATATCAAGTGTGTGTACTTCTATGTTACCTCTCATTGTTGCTAATGTGACCCCATTGGGGTGACTAAGTGTGGTTACATAAGCAAATCAACACAGGATCTTCCAGTTTAATAATACAAATGTATATATATATAGCAGAGCTGACATAAATATTTACAGAGACATACATGTATCTGTTCTGGTCTAAAAAAAATATTTTGGTGCCTTTTAATAGTTACTTGTATTTCAAACGTGTGAAAATCTTACAATTTACATTATTCTGATCATTATTACTTAATATTAGTCATAGAAAAAATATGAATTTATGATTAAGTTATTGAAAATAGTACCGTTAGGAAACCTTACACAAAAATATCAATAAGTGAACTAGTTTTGATGGTTGGTACCCAAGTCTACTGGTACGTCTTTTTGTAAACATGAGTTGAATTGCGGCATTTTGAAAGCATTCCATCTACAGAACACATGATTATGTGTGAACAATTGAACCTTTTAATGTTCACTATTTGTGAAGTATACAGTGCATGGTGATCTATTCAAGATGCCGTTGATGTGCACTTGTTGTGATCTTTTAAGCTCTTTAATACGTTTTATTCACAAAGAGAGTACAAATACTAGGATATATAGGAACAAACACACCCTATAGGGTATATGATATAGGTTGCGTTATCTTTACAATTGGAAGATCACACTGTCATACCAACTTTGTTACTTTGTTAGGCTTTGCTGACATTTGCCTGTGATTTCCGACTTAAATAATGCTTTTGAAGTTAGCTTTTAAGCTTCTTGCTATGTAAACATGAATTTCAGCATTGAATAAGTGTTTATGCAGGTATGTGACTTGAGTACTAGCAATGAGAATACTTAAATGATCTGACTTGCAAAGAGATTAGTATGAGTCATATTCAGGCAAACACTGACTTGTAAGGGAACAATGCCCTATCCTAACTTAATATGTCTTTGTATATGCCAGGGTATATGCTAAAAAGTGTTAACATATTGATTATTTTCACATAGTAAATGAACTTTTAGTTTTCTCTGGCATTTAACAAAATAAAGACAAAGTTCCTGTATATTAAAAACTTAGCTGTATTTGATCAATACTTTATGCCAATGACATGTCACATATTGTTTCTTTTTAGTCTTTCATAGCAAATGCACTTTTAGTCTTAGCTGCCAATTTATCAAACTAAAAACAGACTTCCTGTAAAAGGTTACTGTATTTGTAAGGGTAATGTCCTTGCATGCCATATTGTACCATAATTGTTTCATTTCTATCATGATGCATCAGTTGAATTTTTGGTTGGCAATATGACAAGAAAATAAAAGCATCCTGTATAAACTATAAAAGTGACCAGCATAATGTTGCTGCGGTGTCCTTGTTTGTGAACAACTTGTCACGTATTGCTTCAGCTCCATTACCTACAAATGGAATAGCTAGAGTAGCAGTCTGACAAACTTAAAAAAAAACAGACTTCCTGTTAGAACAAAGTTACAGTTCTAGGGTAATGACTTGCATGCCAACAACCTGTAACAAGTCTCTCTCCCTGCAATATCAGAGAATGAACTTTTAGCTGGAAATTGAGAAACTAAAGACATATCTCCTTTGTAAAACTCCACCTTGATGTGAGTTTACAATGTGGACGCTTCAATATGCTAATATATCGTACTATATTACATGTATTTCTCCTCCATCTTTTATAACAATGTACTTTTAACAAACAATATAAAGAAAAATAGACTTCCTGTCGGAAGTTTTTGGTATGATAATGGCATATCGGCCAATAACCTAGATGTAAAATATTGTTTTTTCACCATTTTCTATAGCATGAGGACTTTTAGTTTAAACACAATTTGATGAACTTAAAGAACCCCTGACTTCCTGTTCAGAACTAAGTAACAGATTTTGTTGTGATAATGATATTGGACAATAACCCAGATGTAACATTGTTTTTCACCATTTTTTTAAATAGCAGATGGATTGTAGTGTCATCATTTGAACAAACTGTAAGTCTAGACTTCCTGTGTCATGGTACAGGGTTTTGTTCTGTATAATGCCAACAACCTCCATGTACATGTAACATATTGGTCTTGATGTAACATGATACCAAAACAAAGCTGGAATTGATTCATTCTACACTGCTTAGTATGTAAATGATGAAGGCCGCACATTACATGTACATGTATATGATTGTATCCCACAATAATATGCAGTATTATAACAGGAGAGTGACTATAAACACAAAAGTTCAACAACCTTGTCATAGAATCCCTCCTTGATATAGCAAATCAGTAGGCTATATACAATTGTATCTGACTCGTCAACACATTGGCTGCTATGCAGTGTAGCTCAGAGACTTGGCTATCTGACTTGACAGTATAGCCCAGAGACTTTGCTATCTGACTTGACAGTACAGCCCAGAGACTTTGCTATCTGACTTGACAGTATAGCTCAGAGACTTGGCTATCTGACTTGACAGTATAGCCCAGAGACTTGGCTATCTGACTTGACAGTATAGCTCAGAGACTTGGCTATCTGACTTGACAGTATAGCCCAGAGACTTGGCTATCTGACTCAACATACATGTACTGTACCGGCTTGACAGTATAGAGACTTGGCTAGAGCCTAGAGCCTAGAGACTTGGCTATCTGACTTGACAGTATAGCCCAGAGACTTTGCTATCTGACTTGACAGTATAGCCCAGAGACTTTGCTATCTGACTTGACAGTATAGCTCAGAGACTTGGCTATCTGACTTGACAGTATAGCCCAGAGACTTGGCTATCTGACTCAACATACATGTACTGTACCGGCTTGACAGTATAGAGACTTGGCTAGAGCCTAGAGCCTAGAGACTTGGCTATCTGACTCAACAGACTGGCTTGACAGTAAATCCCAGAGACTTGGCTATCAGACTTGACTGGCTTGACAGTATAGCCCAGAGACATGGCTATCAGACTTGACTGGCTTGACAGTAAAGCCCAGAGATTTGACTATCTGAAGACCTACTGTCTTGACAGTATAGCCCAGAGACATGGCTATCAGACTTGACTGGCTTGACAGTAAAGCCCAGAGATTTGACTATCTGAAGACCTACTGTCTTGACAGTATAGCCCAGAGACATGGCTATCTGACTTGACTGGCTTGACAGTAAAGCCCAGAGATTTGGCTATCTGAAGACCTACTGTCTTGACAGTATAGCCCAGAGACTTGGCTATCTGACTTGACAGTATAGCCTAGAGACTTGGCTATCTGACGACATACCGTCTTGACAGTATAGCCCAGAGACTTGGCTATCTGACTTGACATGCTGGTTTGACAGTATAGCCCAGAGACTTGGCTATCTGACTTGACATACTGGCTTGACAGTATAGCCTAGAGACTTGGCTATCTGACTTGACATACTGGCTTGACAGTATAGCCCAGAGACATGGCTATCAGACTTGACTGGCTTGACAGTAAAGCCCAGAGATTTGACTATCTGAAGACCTACTGTCTTGACAGTATAGCCCAGAGACATGGCTATCAGACTTGACTGGCTTGACAGTAAAGCCCAGAGATTTGACTATCTGAAGACCTACTGTCTTGACAGTATAGCCCAGAGACTTGGCTATCTGACTTGACAGTATAGCCTAGAGACTTGGCTATCTGACGACATACCGTCTTGACAGTATAGCTCAGAGACTTGGCTATCTGACTTGACATACTGTCTTGACAGTATAGCCCAGAGACTTGGCTATCTGACTCAACATACTGGCTTGACAGTATAGCCCAGAGACATGGCTATCAGACTTGACTGGCTTGACAGTAAAGCCCAGAGATTTGACTATCTGAAGACCTACTGTCTTGACAGTATAGCCCAGAGACATGGCTATCAGACTTGACTGGCTTGACAGTAAAGCCCAGAGATTTGACTATCTGAAGACCTACTGTCTTGACAGTATAGCCCAGAGACATGGCTATCTGACTTGACTGGCTTGACAGTAAAGCCCAGAGATTTGGCTATCTGAAGACCTACTGTCTTGACAGTATAGCCCAGAGACTTGGCTATCTGACTTGACAGTATAGCCTAGAGACTTGGCTATCTGACGACATACCGTCTTGACAGTATAGCCCAGAGACTTGGCTATCTGACTTGACATGCTGGTTTGACAGTATAGCCCAGAGACTTGGCTATCTGACTTGACATACTGGCTTGACAGTATAGCCCAGAGACTTGGCTATCTGACTCAACATACTGGCTTGACAGTATAGCCCAGAGACTTGGCTATTTGACTTGACGTACTGTCTTGACAGTATAGCCTAGAGACTTGGCTATCTGACTTGACATACTGGCTTGACAGTATAGCCCAGAGACTTGGCTATCTGACTTGACGTACTGTCTTGACAGTATAGCCTAGAGACGTGGCTATCTGACTTGACGTACTGACTTGACAGTATAGCCCAGAGACTTGGCTATCTGACTTGACGTACTGTCTTGACAGTATAGCCTAGAGACTTGGCTACATTGTATCTGACGACATACTGGCTTGACAGTATAGCCCGGAGACTTGGCTATCTGACGACATATTGGCTTGACAGTATAGCCCAGAGACGTGGCTATCTGACTTGACGTACTGACTTGACAGTATAGCCCAGAGACTTGGCTATCTGACTTGACGTACTGTCTTGACAGTATAGCCTAGAGACTTGGCTACATTGTATCTGACGACATACTGGCTTGACAGTATAGCCCGGAGACTTGGCTATCTGACGACATATTGGCTTGACAGTATAGCCCAGAGACTTGGCTATCTGACGACACACTGGCTTGACAGTATAGCCCAGAGACTTGGCTATCTGACTTGACATACAGGCTCGACATACAGGCTCATCAGATATTGAACATACCAGCTTATGTCAAGTCTTTGCCAGGGCTATAACCCTGGACTTTTGTAGTCATGAACTTGAACTTAAATCATTGCAGGTGAACAATTTACTGTACCGTCTGAGATGATAAATTTGTCATCAACCTTGACCTGATCATTTACTTGCACCATTAAACATATTGAAAAGATTCATCCCTTAGATTCAAGGTTTTCTCTGTTTTTATATCTCAAGGTATACAAACATAACATTGTTATCAGCAGAGTTGGTCCTAATGATAACAGTGTATTAACTGCAGGGTTGTATGAGGACATCTTGTGGGAAAAAAGTGTGAATTTGCAATGTATGTCAGGGCTGTTTTATGGTCATGAGGGAAATTACATTAAAAGACATGAAGAAAAATAGCATAGATTCTTGTACATTGTATATGTGGGGAATGTCTGGAGTCACATGGAAAGCATGGCGTCATGTCAGAATTGTATGAAATATTGCAAACTTGTAGTAAAATTTGACGATCTGTACACTGGAGGAGGGATTTAAAAAAAATCTTGTATACAATGTAGATTTCCCATACATGTATCTAGTCACATTTATCGTCGTAAAGCACAGCCTCTTTTACGGCACCGTCCAAAACGTATGTTCAAGAGGTATTTTGCAGTGGTGTAGAAGAAATGCCAGCTTTGGTGTGCAACAATGTACATATTCTGCATCTAAGTATATACATGTACAAAATGCAAAAGGTGAATGAATTGTATAAATTGTGTGTAGAAATCTAAAGTTACAGGATTGGATATTTCAAAAATAAATCAATTATTTGGAGAGATACAGTCACTGTAATAAATCACATGTATGATATAGGGAGTATAGACATTAAGTATATATAATGATCTATTTAATTAATTGATCAATGTAAACATTTGCCTTCAAACCAATTTTATGCTTGACTGCAAGCAATCAATCCTTTGAAATCGGTGACTGCTGCTTCATCTGTACTTGTTATTCCGCTTTCATTTACTACATGTAGTTTTACCAAGGACGACAACACGGTTTTTGCAAGTTGTGTGAAATTAGAAGAAACAATTTTTAGTTTACTAAGCTTACCCTGATTGTAAAATTCAGTAATTTGGAACGTGAGTGATCATGATTGTTTGATTCTAAAACAGTAAAACCAACGAAAATGATGAATTTCTAGGTTGATTTATTTGAAGTTACATGTACTTTAATTTTTGTGAATTTGATCTTCGAAATATAATTAATGACGATGATGACAACAGCAACGGCAATGATGATGACGACAGCGATGATGATGATGATGATGATGATGATGATGATGATGATGACAACGATAATAATGATGATGATGATGATGATGGTGGTGGTGGTGGTGGTGGTGATGATGATGATGACGACGAGAAATACACAGTTGAATGTGTTGTTTCCATAGAAACATAACCATGGTATAGCCACATCTATTGCCATAGTAACAATGATCTAGTCTAAGTATTGCCATAGTCATATTGGTTTGGCTATATTATTGCCGTGGAAACACTAGAATGGCCACACTATTACCATGGTAACACTGGTATGATAATAACAATAATATGAAAATTTATAGAGCACTTAATCTCGGCATAACCACACAATCACCAGTCTGTGTGTAGTGACATGTGTTTTAACCTTGACCAAAGTCTGCCCTCATAAATCAATATATAATTGGAGAATTATACAGGCTAGGTACATGTATATAGCTATACAGGAAACAAAATGTATGGTAGATTATCAGTAGTTTGAAAAAACAAAATTGTATTGTGAGAAAATAGTTCAAATGTATGTATAATCTATATATGTATTTATACATGTATATGTATACATTTGTATATGTACATATATATACATGTGTATATATATATATATATATATATATATATATATATATATATATATATATTTATATATATATATATATACATACATATATATATATATATATATATACATTATATATATATATATATATATATATATATATATATATATATATATATATATATATATATATATGATAATATTATTCGTCAGTGATTTTACTAATTTTATAAACTGTATTTAATACTATCTATAAATGTATTACTCTTACATTCTTAATAGTCTATTGTGATGGATTCACTAGTACATGTACATTAGCTCACAGACTTGTCTTTGTATTACTAATCTCAAGAACCTCTCCACACCACATGGCCTTGGCACCAAGAAAAGTCTTTGGGCTATAGCCTAGGTATGTACATGTACATTCTGTATATGTATATACACCTGGTATGTTTCAATCTTCTAGTGCTGATCTCCACAAGATATCTTTTATTCTCACTCTATGACTCATAAGGTGTTTATAATCTAGGATGTAAAACATTTTAAGAGTGACAAAGTCCCTGGGAGGTTTACAGGCACATAAGTATGCATGTCATGTAACCACATGTAGAGTCCAACTACTAAATGTATAAAGTACACATGATATGTGATAGTTTTACAATTTGTCTATGTATGTATCATATACATGTTTGTTACATTGTTTAAATTGTATAAGTGCAAGTATTTTGTTTCAAATAATTGGACATTGCAGCGTGTTCATATTTTGCCATTTGTAACCCGTTGTATCATTTACATGTATGAATGTGTGATTTTAAATAGATTGCCTAAAAGTTCGATTTTATGTGTTTAAAAGTTTAGGATATCCCAGGATATCCATATTTTCCGTTCCTGGAGATTTACGATAACTTCTTGCATTAAACTGAAAATCCGGGATAATCTTATAATCTGTAAAAATTGTGTCGGTATTTTCAGATAAGGTGTAAATAACACTCAGTCTGAATTTAAAACAAGGGAAAACTGATCATAAAAATTTACAACTTTTGATTCTGATCAGAAAATTAAGCCAACACAGATACTGTGTTTTAAATGCCAGCAGTACACAACACACATATACATTGTACACGAACACTTGTGAAGTACAAGTATATAAATAGTGTTGCAGTTATGGAAGGAAAATTTGGAATTGGTCAGATTGTCCGTCATAGTTTTCTCTCACTTCACAGGAATTGTCAGAGCCATGGTAGAAACTCATATAAGGCCCCCCCCAAAATATATCTGGTTCTGGTCAGCACGCGCGTGCCCTGAATACCCTCGCGTTGATCCTTTTTTTTCCTGATAATTTTTGCTTTCCCGTTCCTTATTTATTCCTGATATCAGGAGAACAAGCAGCTGAAATCTACCCTACAAGACTGCTTAAATACAAAGCCTAAACTGCTTCGAAGAAAAAGGAAGTTTTTCAAGAGATAAATATGACAGAACAGAGTATATAAAGTGTCAAAAAAATGTGTATTTACTAATTTGCAAAAAAAAAAAAAAAATTAGGAAAAAAAAAAATTCGCGTCGTCGAACCACTTTAGAAAGTTTACCCTGACCAGAACCAGATAAATGTTTTTTGGCCTACCGTAAGCTTTAATTAAATAGAAAGTGTTACTGGTTCTTTTCAATTGCAAGTGACTCTCAATTACCTTCATATGTATATACTGTCAAAACATTGAGATTAATACTAATGTATTCTTTCTTTCCTTTTGATGTTGTCACGAACACAAAAATGTGGAATGTTATAACACAGTAAACTTTCTTTGTAAGGACAAATGTGAAAAGTTCATATGTAAATTGACTTAATCACTTGATATCTGTCCTTGACTGTCAAGCAGACCGGAAAGTCATTCACCTGACGATGTTGTTTGTATATCATCCAGGTATATATAGATTGTGTTATCTAGGTATTGGTACTGTGTACGTGATGTAGATGTGTTTTATCATTGACAGGTTGTATAGGTGAAATTGATATAGCTATTACCAAGGCAATGCTTATTAATGTATTGATTACTTCCAACTTGTTTATATTGATTTGTTGCCATGGCAGTGGTATAAGTCATGTTGATAAATACTGAGTCTTTGATATTGATCTGTTACCATGACAATGGTATATTAAAGTCACATTGTTGATAGATATCAATTTGATTATGATGGTCTGTTACCATGGCAATGCTAGTCATATTCATAATATGAATTTTAATTTGTTTACAATACGATATGGTACTGGCTATGTTTGATTAAGTAGCATTGTTGACAAACAATAACTTGTCCATAATAGTTTGCAAATGTAGTTCAATTGTTTACAAACACTAAGTGTACCACCAGTATACCCTTCCACCTGTGTTCTCCTTCTTCAGACTCACTCTAAAAAAAAACGATAGTATGATTTTATTATAACAAAATGTTTTCACGTTTTGAAGTTATGGTCGTGACTATATGTTTACTTATTGGTATTTACAAAGAGATAGTAAGAATTATTCTATGGAAGGCTGTCATATGAATTATGGCATTTATAATTTTTAGTCAAATATTCAAAAAAGTAACTGTAAGATACAACATTCAACCACACTAACAGTTACCACTCACATGGTTGAGAAGCCAGATAGGGCTGAATAACATGACATATCTTAATACAGTCTGTCAAAAACAGCAGAAAAAAATGAAAATAGAACTTTACCTTTGCATCGGAATTGCAATAAAATACCAGCAACAAATATTAAATACACCATTAATAAGAAATAAAATATACAGAAAGAAAAATATAGTACCAGCAACAATGCTTGGTCAGCAATGCTGTCACTTTTAGACAATAGACGTGTATGTGTACATGTATGGTTAGATACAGTGACAATCCATATGTGTAGAAGTGCTGACTTAAATGATAAAGATATATCGATCTAAAATTTACACCATCAAAGAAAAATGTTAAGAAAATATTTTTCTTTATTTTGAAAAAGTAATGTACAATAAAATGCAATATGGTACCAGTAACAAATGAATATAATGTAACTGTTTGATGTAAGCCAAACGACGTCACAGCCCGTACGTGTAAGAGCACTAATTTGTGTTATTAATACATGGTAAAGATGCATAAATTTAAAATTTACACCATCATAGAAAAAGGTTAAGAAAATATTTTTCTTTATTTTGAAAAGTAATGATACAATAAAATGCAATATAGTACCAGTAACAAATGATGTATGTGTTTGATGTTAACCAAACGACATCATAGCCCATACACACGTAAGTTTGTATGTGTAAGGGTGCTACATTTTGTAACATGTCAAAGACACATTACATTAGCTCATATGTGCTAACTTGTGTTATTGATACATGGTAAAGATATATCAATGTAAAATTTACACCAAAGAAAAATGTTAAGAAAATATTTTTCATTATTTTTGAAAAAGACATAATAAAATACAATACAATATAACAGTAACAACTCATGTTATAATGTAATTGTTTGATATTAAAACCAAACATCTCAGTCCCCGTAATGTAAGGATGCAGACTCAGTGATTTAGATTCTGCATGATGATAACATATCAATTTAAAATTGTACACGTACATATGTCTAGATATTGAAGGCCTGGACCCAGGCTGACTGGTGCCAAGTCAACTTAAATTAAAATTAAATTAGTTGAAAATAGCTTTCCCAGTGTCGGCATTTCACCCAAACACAAACGTAGGAAACTCATGAATACATATGGAATATATTTTTTGTGTTCAGATATTGGAATTTGATTTCTTGAAAACAGGAATTTGTAATTATGTAAGTGTTTTCGTAGTGCAATTATTGGAAATATATCAAGATATACTATTATAGGCAGTATGTGAAAGGTAATGAGTTGTTTTATTGTGATTAATTCCTGCACATGGGAAGCAGGTGCAACAACGGAAACAAGAAAACCAAAAATAGAGCTTGTTTAATCTTTGGAAATCATTACTATAACTCAGCAACATTTTCAATATACTGCATAAGCACATAAAGTATATTGGGGGTCAAGAAGGGGAGGGGGTTGAGAGAAGGGGTTGAGGGGAGAGGAAATCTGGAAACTTGCACAGATTTACGTCGTGTTGGATTTTGGCACTGTACAAATTCTTAATTTTATTGATTGATTGATTGATTGACTGATATACTTCCATTCCTTTACCTTAAGGAGTCCATCCACCACAAGTCCCTTTATGTTATTGTCTGTGATGTACCATTATTATTCTTTGATTCTAGACTATGCTAATATTTTTGTTGAATCTGCAGAAAAATAAATCCTATGGCTTTCAAATATGGAGAACTTCAGTATTAAAATTACTTTGGATTTTTTTTACCTACATCCTTAAATTTACAAAAATGCTGCAAAATGAAGATAATTTCAAAGCTAGACATTATTGTACATGAGTTAAATATGAGTGTACCAAGCCCAGAGTAGATACATGGTTTGACGGTACAAACAATATTTACAATAGTCAAGTCTGTGGGCCATATTGCATCCTCTACCACTCCCAGTGGCTATCTGACTCACTGTACCTGTACTGGCTTGATAGTACGAACAAACAACAATCTAAAGCTATGTAATCGTTAAGTCTATAATGTATCACACCTCACAAAAACTGTGATTTATATAGATTTATATAGATCATGTTATTCAACTCCAATATATTGTACATGTATGTACGTGTCAGCAGCCTGATGCTAATAGTTAGCCCATCGTACATGTACAATGTAGCTATAACCAAGGCAGTGATCACTCTATAGATATACTTTGTATAACATTGTACCACCCTTAACAAAAATAATGATTTAATAGATCACATGTATATCAAATCAAATACACATCTATCACTTTGTCAGCAGCCAGACATGACATTAGCCCAAAGTCAGCTATACTCAGAAAGCTCCTCTTGAGTTGTACTCAGCAGTGTCAGTGTGTAATGTAACATAACCTGGAATCTATGTGGATGGGGGATTTCAATTCATTACACCCCACCCCCACCCCAGCCCCCACCCCGAAAATCAAAATTCAAAATCCCCATTGCCTGGATTCTAGGCTAACATAAACATTGTACCACACCTCACAAAAACAATGATTTAATAGATCACACGTAAATCAACTCCAATGGAACTTTGATATCTAGCCAAGTTGTGTTTATTGATATGTACATTGATACATAAATTACACAACATTGGTAGGATGTATGTCAGATTTATTAGATATAAGGTATTTATGTCTAGACAAGTATTTATGGCTTAAAGTTAAAAGTTACACTGTCTGTAACTGATGCGCACTACTTTCATCAGATTGAAGTCAATGTACATACATTATCTGCTCTGCACTGCTTTGTTTTTATCATTTTATCTGACCTACAGAGGTCAAAGATCATATTTCATTTTAAAGACATAAACAGTGTGTACATTTTATTTTGTATTTATTGTATCTTTATTTTGATATGTGTTTAATGTATGGATCCACTTCACCGTAATTTCTCTACGTGAGATAATAAAGTTTTCCTGTATCTTGTACACTATACATGTTGATACTTTAAAGGGGCACAAACTGAGTTTATTAACTTTTTACTCTAGAGAAAATACAGACTGTGCCCCTTTAAACAAAAGTTGAGTTTATTACATGTAGCTTTTTACTCAAGCAACAATACAGATTGTAATTCAAAAGTAACCACCAAAGATCATAAAGTTAGACTGTGTCCCTTTAAACAAAAGTCGAACCACCAATGACCATAAAATTGCAAACTGCTCCCTATATTTAGCAAAAGTAATCACCAAGACCCATAAAGTTGTATGCTGCAATGGTAATCACCAAAACCCACTTATAAATAACCTTTAGTACAAACATGAAAGTTCATGAAGGTACACAGTACAATGTATATCTTGTCTAGTTCATATATAGTATCGTTATGATTTACACCTCCACTCATCCAGACTAACGCATATCCCTTTTAAACTTTACATAAATATAACTCACATGCTAAAATGGTTAAAATAGTTGATGTACTTATAACAATTTTGTGTCACGCTGGTATGATATTTCTGTCACTATTTCTAGAGACATTCCTGTCAACGCATAGTTGATTCTTAAACATGATATATATATATTAATTGTGACATGTGTACAGATGTAGCTAACACATTAAAATTAAAGTTATTTTTAGACTTTACATGTATATTACATTGTACATGTAGGTTTTATAATCACATACTGTAGATGGAGAAAAACTATTAGAATTTTGAAGTGTTTTCTATTTGGGATGGTACAAACAGAATAAAATTCATATGTGCAATGTTCATATAATTATGTCGTCAACAGATATACAGTTGGTGAAATTTTTTAGAAAATGCTTGGAAGGAGTGAACGTAATGTATGAAAACCAGTGTGCTCTCTAATGATAGCCAAATTTTGTTGTTGTGGATCAGTATGATAACAACTGGCATTTTTTTGTGAATTACCGTTTAGTAAGCGATAGGAGAACACCAAATTTTGGTGCATCACGAGAAATTGTGTGCGTCAGTGGCACATCAAATTGGCTTAGAGGGCACACTGGTCACCACATAGTAAGAGATAGGGGAACACCAAATTTTGGTGCGTCACTAGAAATTGTGTGCGTCAGTGGCATGTCAAATTGGCTTAGAGGGCATACTGATGAAAGCTAAACAAAAATGCTGTGTTTATACTTATAAACTGATTATGCAATATTACCAGTATACTCACAATAAACATATTGTGCAGATTATGAAATATTTGCATTCATAATGAAGTATTTGCTTTTACCAATAAACATACAATGTATTGTGCAAAGTATAAAATATTCACTTATGAAAAATTATGCTCTTATAATAAATGTATTGTGCAAAGTATAAAATATCCAGATTATGAAATACTATACACTTATAATAAATGTATTGTGCAAAGTATAAAATATCCAGATTATGAAATACTATACACTTATAATAAATGTATTGTGCAAAGTAGAAAATATTAACTTAAAGTATGACATCATGTGTGTACTCATGAAATATGTACTTAATTGTGTAATGTATGAAATATTCACTCATGAGAAATTATGCACTTATAATAAATATATTGTGCAATGTATGAAATATTGACTTAAATATGACATCGTATGTGTGTGCATTATGAAATATGTACTTTATTGTGTAATGTATAAAATATTAATATCATAATGTATGTGTACTCAATATAAAATATGTACTTTATTGTGTAATGTATAAAATATTTAAAGTATAATATCATATGTGTACTCAATATAAAATATGTACTTTATTGTGTAATGTATAAAATATTTAAAGTATAATATCATATGTGTACTCAATATAAAATATGTACTTTATTGTGTAATGTATAAAATATTAATATCGTATGAGTACTCTTTGAAATATGTACTTTATTGTACACTAGATAATAAGGTATTCAGAAGACTGGTATATATGATTAATAATGATATAAACTATTTGCAAGATGTATTCATAATAAAATATTAATTTAGAGGAAATGAACATACTTTAAAAGAGATTAATAAACCTGAACAGCGCTCATACTCAAATGAAAATGATAAATACCCAACCTCGGGGTAAAATGTTGATAATAAATTCTGGTAAAGATTTAGATTTAAAGCTTGGTTTCCGTTCAACTAAAGAAATGTTTAAAACTGTCACTTGACAGGAAATTGAAAGAAAGCCCCAAAGGAAGAGTGTGAAAAGGAGGAAAATTATTGTATTGACATTTTTAGCAGGTGATCGGATATTGCATTGACATGAACCGTGCAAGATTGTGCAATACCTGAAGCTTCAAGTGTGTGACAGGTTGCCTGAGAACAATTTAGTGCTAAGTGTGTGAGATTTTGTATGCAAGAAAAGAACTGAAGTGAAAGTGGAAAAATATAACTTGAAGAAATGTTTATGGTAGGTGATCTGGAATGGAATTAACATCAGATCCTTGCAATAATGCAAGAGTGTATGCACAATACCTTTATGAATCTCCAGGTGTGTAGCAGGTTGTTTTTAGGACAATCAAGTGCTAAGTGTGGGAGATTTTATGTGCAAGGAAAATGCTGAATTGAAAGTGAATTTTAGGGAAAGAAATGTGTGGTAATTGATAGGAAACTGAATAAAGCATGAACCATGTATGATAAGGACCTTAGGTTGTAAAATACGTGGAGCATCAGACATGTCATGTGTCGGTCAATTCAGGACAGTTTAGTGCTCAGTGTGTGAGATTTTATAAGTAAGAAAAGAACTGAAGTGAAAGTGGAAAACTGTTAGTTTTTAAAGAAGTTTTATTACAAGTGATACACAAATTGAACTGACATGACCCTGGCAAGATTGTCTAATACCTGAAGATTTGAATGTATGGCAAGGTTATTTTAGGACAACTTAGTTGCTATGTGTGAGATTTTAAAAGTAAGAGAAGAATCTGGGTTGTCGGTAGTCTATCTGCTAGACCTTGGATGTTCTTCCGACATTCGAATATGACACACGCCCGAACATCGCTATCGAGGATGGAACATCCGAGGTCTAGCAAATGTCATCAGGATATAAATAACTGCCAATCAGAGAACCGTATTAGCGACAAGCACAAACAGAGGACAATAGCTAATTTTCCCATAGACAAGTTGGTGTAGGGTCTATGATTTTCCATGCATATTCATCTTAAGGAGGGGCTTGTAAAAATAACCCAATGCATTAACTGAAATGTGTGAATGACAACGTCTACACACTCATCAAACACAATTACCATAAACTGATAAGACATAGTAATGACATAAATGTGTTTGTCAACACCTGCATGCAGAGATTGAATATATTAAAGTATATATATGCATACATGGCCCAACCCACTAATCTCAATGGATGTCTGGTCTGAAAATGACATTAGCTAGACTGTTCGGGCAAGCCCTCACTGCGAACTTCGTTCGCTTATAGTATCGAAAGAAAGCCCGAACGTCTAGCAGCAAGACTAGGTTGTCGGTGGCCGAGTGGTTAAACCACTTGCCTCTTCACTGTGGTCAGGGTTCGAACCCCATTCAGGGGTCGATTAAATTTACCACACTGTAAGTAAGAAGAGAGTCGTTCAGTTTGACTCTACCGAACAACACAGGTTTCCCCAGGTTACTCCAGTTTGCTCCTGCATTAACACTGAACCCATGAGGGATGGCCCTCACTGGACTTCTTGGGAGGCAAGTGTTTATATGCTTAAAGAACTCTCCAGTATAAATAAAGATTATTATTATAATCAAATTTAATGTTGAAACATGTAGTTAAAGAACTTTGTGGTAGGTAATCTGAAATTGAATTTACATAACTCTTGCTGGTAAAAATTTATATAGATTCAAATACCCTGAGTTTTGATTTGGAATCTGAAATGACTGGAAAAAATAGCGAGTTCCCAGGTAAATTTTGTCCAATTACTTCTCAGAGTAAAAACACTGGAAATTCTTTATATAATTATAAAACAGAATAATATAGAAAAATTGAAAACAAAAACTTTTGTAGATTTCAGTACCTCGGTAGTTTTGATGGGGAAATCTGTGAATGACTAGATAACATGAAGTACTTTATAAGGTGCATTCTGATTGGTTAGAAAACAAAGGAAACAAACACATCTGTTGGCTGTATTGATGATGAGTGATAAAGTGTATGTATGTTATCCAATCAGTGGCAACCTTGTAATAGCTTCACGTTGCCCTTGAATGACTAGCGAACTCAGGTAGATTTTACCTAATTATCATACTCCGGAGATGTTGGTTTCTTACCATTTTAAGTCGGAAAATGATGCAGATATTGGCTGTAATTACTAGATATCAGAAAGCAAACCACCAAAATTGTTTTTGATGTTATAGCAGTATATACACACATCAATTTCTCATAGGAGGAAGTCAATCTAAAAATGAATCCTTTAACTCTTGAAAATCACCTGTCTATATTTGAGTGACGATGAAAAGAAAAGTGTCTGTGAACATGACGATATTCTTTGTATGTGACAGTTTGACAACCTTGCCTAGAGAGTAGTTGTATTTTATTCAAGGATATTGCTGTAATCTGTTAAATGAAGGAAAATACTGAATAGGTTTATTAAAGTCCCCTGGAAATTGAAATGTAACAAGTTGTTTATAGTACAATAGTAGGTGAATGATGTACATCATCCTCAGAAGTTAAATCAAGGTTAATGTATACATGGATATATCCAGTAAATTTCACATCAGCTGCAAAAGTAAAATAAGGTTTCTGTATTTCTTTCACAAGGCCTTCAAGAATAGATTGCTGAAACATAATATATTCATTTCCCTCAATACGTTTCTTTATTCAGACAAGGAAATATGAGTGACCTAAGGAGCTTTGTCACTACAAGTCAAAGAAGAGTGAATTGTTTTATAAATTAAAAATCCAAAATAAATACTCAATCCTCATCCATATGATCACTTTAAGAAAAAAAGGGAGAAAATAATGGTGATTCTGAATGCAAAACCAGTTATGTACAAGTAGGTGCATGTTGTCATGACGTTGAACAACCAGGGTATAAATCCTCTATTTTCTGTTTGAATGCATACAATTTGGCCTTTGTGTGATATAACTGATGGAATACTTGCATCCTTCCTTCCAGGTGAAAACCAGACTTAGTTCTATTGACTACCTGCTTTTATTTCAAGGACTAATACATATTTTATCAAATTATTGCTTTAATTAAATCGTAAACTGAAAATTTCAGTGAAATAACATAAACAATATAGGCAATGAAATTATGTGAATTATTAGTCATTAAATTTTTCACTAAATGGTATTGATTGATTACTTCAATATACACTCTATGTCCTCCAAATACATATACATGTATACCAAGGCTAGGCCAGTTATTGAATTTCATAAATTATGTATTTGAATTCATTTTGTTGATAACTCAAATTTTCATCATTTATGTAAGACCAATTTTATGCCAAGGCTAGACAAGTTGTTAAGTTTAATAAACTATGTAAATTTACATTCATTTTCATCCATAACTATTGTTTTCACCTTTTATGTAAGACCAATTTTTTGGCTAGACAAGTTGTTGAAAGTAATAAATTATGTATATACATATAAATTGATTTTGTTGATAACTATGAAGTAGTTTCACTGTTCACATATTATACCATGCACAAGCCAAGTTGAACAAAAATATGGAATTTATACCCCGGTCATTCTACATCACAACCTTGCGTGTCTATGTCGACAAATTGATTCATGTTGTTTACCATTCATCATAGTGCCCATTTGCCTAATGTCTGCTTGTCCATAATATTTGTGTCTACATGTATGTTACGCCACCTATCAACTTTATAAAATGTACATCACTACTACTCAGAATCAGTTTGTTAACAAATTTTTCACTATTCCATTTGTGTAAGGACCAATTCATCGTATTTCTACACGTCCATCTTAATTAAAGCTAGGCCAGCTTAACTATTAACTTTATAAATGCAGCGTAGCATGGCGTGGAGTGCTATACTTCAGCACTGTTGCGCCCAAGACTGCTTCACTACAGGAAATTGGCTGTGTACATGTAGAATTATTTTGTGGCAACTTTAAATTTGTTAACAGTTGATGTAAGACCAATTTGTCATATTTGTAGCCTTCATGTTTATGCCATTGCTAAGCTAGCTACATTTGTAATAACTCTTTCAATTTATTAGGACAATTTTCTTGTGAACTAAAGTTTCCACCATGTATGTAAGACCAATTTGGCAAATTTCTATTCGCCGCCCTCCTTAACTAAAGCCAGGCCAATTGTTAACTTTATAAATGTACTTGGTATCATTTCGTTAACAAAATTTATTCAAGTTGGTCACTCATCACTTAAGACTAATTTGTCATATTTCTACTTGTCCACTATATTCATGTTAAGGGTAGGCCAGCTGTTAATTTTATAAATGTACGTAGGATAAATTTTGGTGACAACTGTTGTCGTCATCATTCATGTAAAAACCAATTTGTCACAATTCCATGTGTTCACCTTGTTCATGCCAAGGCTAAGTCAGCTTATAACCTCAAAAATTCTTGATAATTGTATTGTTCATTATTGATGTATTAGCTAATTTGTCATATTTCTACTTTCCCTGACTCTTCCATATTTATGCCAAGGCCAGGCCAGCTTTTAACATCACAAATGTAGAATCATTTTCTTGACAACCTTATTGTTCATTTATTGATATATTAGCCAATTTATCATAATTCTATCTGTCCCCTATATTTATGCCAAGGTTAGACCAGCTATTGATATTATTAAATTATTACTGGTAGGTCCTTGGTGTTCATTCATACATAAAATATTACATTATTAATACTGTATAATTATGATTCACGTGATAGTGATTCTTATTGAAAGTGACCATTCACCTTGCTTTGTGTGGTGACAGGTGGTGCTCTTTATGTTCACATTTCATCAATTTTTTTTATTGTGTTTGCTTATTTTATAATTTTGCTATTCTTCACTCGTTCTTTTCATGAGTTAAAGGCCAGGGTTTCAGTCCCAGGTGCTGGAATAAGTGTAATCGTATCAGTAAAGTCATAAAAGTCATTCACATAGGACTATTCTTATGTTCGACTATCTTTTTCCACTGTATTGAATTAAATTTTTGTTCCAAATACAAACTCATGTCCGTAAGCTGCAGGTTGTGGAGTCATGACAGTTGAATGGTTAGAGTGGCTGACTGAGAAGCTGCAGGTTGCAGGTTCGAGACCCGTTGGTGCCATTTGTTTCTGAATGGCTAAAGTCCTTGGGCAAGATTTGAACCATGATTGTGCATCAGTAAACCAAGCTGTATAATATGGGACCTGGTAGGATAGAGGTTGCAATGTGAATGCTTTAATCATATTTGCTTATAAAGGCTGCAGTAGATTGTATACTCCCCAGGTAGTTGAAGTATAAAGGGCTGTTGTGCCACTATAGATCCATGCCAGGGGGTAATAATTGTAAAGTGCTTTGAGCACAAAGTGGGAAAGTGCTATATATAAAAACCAACATTATTATTATATTGTAATTATTATATCTGAAGTGGGCCATAGAAATTCTGTATTTCAGTATTGTTTTGATTTGATTTGAGTAGTTTATATCATGACTATATTATACATCAAATAAAACTTTTGTCTCATAACACATTATATTTTTATCAATTTATGATTTTGTTAGGAAGTGTTCTTTTTACAACAATTTTCACAAAATGTGAAACAAAACATTATCCTCATAGCAAATTTTCTTGTAAAAAATCCATCAATTTCTAAACATCGCTGTTTATTTCATAGCTTTAGTAGTCAAAGTCTATTAATTTCAAAATTCTAAATCTTTTAGTTGACTTTTTAACTTTACATGTACAAGTCAAAATCTACCTGTATCAATTTCAAAACATCAGAATCACTCGTTTATTTCAAATCTATACATGTACAACTTTTTGTCAACATCTGTCAATTTCAGAAGAGCATATGTGTCTCCTATATGTTTCATTAGCTGTGTTAGTCTGAGAATGATGTGATCAAAAATGGAAAGTAATTTCACCTGTCAGCTAGATCTTGGTTATCGATGTAAGATGTTAACACATGACTTAATAAAATAATATCTGAGATGATATGAACAAAGTGTTGTATGTGAGATGACATCGTAAATACATTTATATGTAACAGGAAACTTGAGTAATGTTATATATATTTGCAATAAGTAGGTAAAGTGAGTCTTTCTGAGATAAAAGCTTTTCTCAAGGGTTTCTATGTTTACTTTATTCTGTCAATGAGTTTTTGTTTCCAATGAAATCAATGTTTTGTATGATAGCATTAGCAACTGTGAATAGAAAGCCATGTGAGAGATGTTAACTTGTCTGGAAACTGGAATTAAGAATGTAACCATATAATAAATAAACCAAATGTATACAAAATAGACTGATAATAAAGTTGTCAAACTATTGCTGAAACTTGTACAATAGAAAAAAATCTCTCAAGAGTGTGTGTGTGTGTGTGGGAGGGGGGGGGGGCAATATATGTTATATAGTAGATATGTAAATATTTCATCTACATGTACATGTATGTGTACCTATAATAAAATCCCTCAGGAATACAAACGTAGGGTGTGAGGAGGGGTGCAGTGCATATGCACATGTATACATTTTGTATGTGTGTCTGTCTGTGTCAATGTTGGGGAGGGATGTATACATGTAGAATAATATGGGTGTATCTGTACAATGGTTGAAAGAAGTTGAGATACATATTATATCTAATGCTAGGTTGATGTAGCTATAAGATAACAACCCTAGATATTCCATTAGACTGTAAAAGGTCCATGTAATGTGATGAAGTACGTAATAGTATCATTCAGATTCCATTAGACATGGTAATAATTATACGTAACAGATGATATCATGGTTTACAAATGTAAAACATTAATGTAAGATACATCGATTTATATCTCATTTGACATACCTTATTCTGGTATTACTATATATACCTTACAGATCAAACAGTGCTAGGATTGAGATATATATGTTGTACTTTGAATAAAAAGTTCTTTCAAAACAGAAAAAAGTAGGCAACTGTTTTGATAGTGTGTAAGATATGACATATATTAACTTATATATATATGTAAAATATATATATATATATATATATATATATATATATATATATATATATATATATATATATATATATATATATATATATATATATATATATATATATTCACTTTCACTTCGATCCTGTCTATAGACATAGCCACACATACATGTACATGTATGTGTTTGTATTTATATACATGTGTATGTGCTATAATGTTTGTCTACATGGATTATAGTTGAAATCCCCAGGCTTCCTTCCAGGGTCCATCACCAATTACAACACATCTATATTTCATAGGCAATACAGTATGACGTGACTTCACCTCATTTCTCCATTCTCACTCTCAGATTCTTTCCTACCATGATTATCTTGAAAACTTAGCAAAAAATTGCAATTTCCGTAAATCTCAAGTGTTGTATTATCGTCCATTTTCTGAAGATTCCAAATTGATGTTTGTGAAAATTAGACCTCTGTGATGAGTTTTCCTTGAGATGCTGATGAAGCAATCAAGAACAATCCAAGATGGTACTACTATTAGACAGATGTATACAATGTACATGTATATGTGTACATATGAGAACCCAATTATTGACAGTTTTTGATCAATTGAGATCATTGCAGGTTATTACAGCTTTGATTACAGGGGGTGCTACTCATCTAAAATTCAGATTACCCCTAATGCTTAGTTTATTAGTTTCCTATAGATAGAGAGAGAGAGGGAGCTAATAAAATTGAGTTCATTAACTTCAGAGTAAGGGTTTTCGGTAGACTTCACTAACTTCGGAGTAAGAGTTCTCTGTATAGAATTTGATTACCTTGGTAGTTAATGAATCATGCATGAATGACTGATTGAGTTCTTGAATGTAAACAGACAGCAGTGGTGGTAATCGCAGGTTGATGAATTTTTGCACCATTGTGCACCCCTTTTGAGATGAGAGGGGATGGAGTTTGGGGCTAGCAAGAGAAAGTCCCCTCCCCCTTTTTCTGATATGAAAAATAAAAGTTTTCTTTATAATATACAAATGTGATATCATATGGTGTGAAACTAAAATTCCACACAATAATATACACTTATATGAACCTTGAGATGTGTGTTGCAGTTTAATTAAAAAGTGCCACTTTCAAGGAGGAACTGATGATGATACAGTATAGGCATGGTTGGTCATGTGATATATACTTGTTGGTATTTCAATGTATGTTTTTGAACTCTTTGGGACCCAATTATAACGAAATTAGAATTGCATTATTTATTATATTAGAAGATGAAGTAGATTATAAAATTAAAGTTTATTGAACTCTAAATATAGATAGAAAGTTCTGTAACCTTGTTGCATATCATTATAGAAATACAAAGTTATTTAAAAAATTTTGAAGTTCACACACAACTTGGCTGTAGCAGGAGTGATTTAATATTTGCAAATTTTAAGAATGTTTATGAGCAGATCTATACATAGCTGGCACTTTTTGGGTAGTGGATACGAGGAACTTTGGCCACAAAGTCCACATTGATTTTAACTTAAGAATCTATTCATTCTCATATTTTGCTTGTGTTAACAGTAAACATTGTGCCAGCTATTTAAAATATCTTGCGGTATAATTGAAATGCTATAGTCACTCTGTTTTTGTAGTTATGTTATGTTATGTTATGTTATGTTGTGTTGTGTTGTGTTGTGTTGTGTTGTGTTGTGTTACCTGTATGTTATATTGTGTTATGTTATTATTTATTAAGGTGTCCTATGTGGACTTATTTAAATTATACAATACTTAAACTAAATTTACAAACAAAAGAGCCACATCCAGCCCTCTGGCCTATAGGACACAAAAGAAAATTTCAAAATACATAAATAAATAAATATCACATATGTTTTAATTATAAATAAAGGTTTTCCTACGAATAAATGCTTCTTATGAAAAGTTTGCGGTATCAATGGGAAATGTTAACATGTAGTAATACTAATCAAAGATGAAAGCTTGTTTAGTACTGAATTACTTATTCTATTTTCAACTTTTGAATCAAATGGTGTTTCTGTTAGGAAAGACTTTTGATATTTGAATGAAATTTCAACATACAGAATCATTTATTAGTATTTTATTTGAAGTAGTCAAAGTATAAGATGTTAAAATAATCCTGAAGTGTGACTTTATAGCTATAATAAATTATATAGTTGTCGTGAATGCACATAATAAATGCTGGATTTTAATATCGAACCATTCTAATTTAGGTCATGCATGTACGTCATAGTTTGTTTGCATTGTGATCTCTGTTTTGGCTTCTCTGTTTCTCTAACCACTTTTAATAAAATCAGCATGCAGCCATTAATTTATTGTGATTTGAAAATTATGCGCTCAAACTGATTAGTTTAAAAATATGCAGTGAAACTGATTGGTCACAATGAGGAGTGATACATGTAATGTACATCAGCCTACTAATTTACCATATTCAAATGAAGTTATTATGTAAGTGGACCATCATTTGAGATGAGTACTGGAGTGATATAATTTACATATTATTATGTAAATATCTGCATGCTGGTAACTGCCATTGAGGATGTGGCTAAATGAACAGGTTGGTGATGAGAGTATCACAAGTGGTGAGTGCGACAGCAAAGCAAAATCACATATCACAATGTAAACTGGCTGTATTCTTCAATGTTCTCACAACTCAGATGTGAGACATACATGTAGAGAGACTGATCATTCTCACACTCATCTCCCACATTATGGAATCATCTCCACCTTGACATTCGCACCGCACCTACTGTTGATATCTTCAAAGCCAAACTCAAAACTTATAGCATTCATGTGAACTTGGAGCGCCATTGGCCATCTTTTGATGGATATCAGGCGCTTTATAAATTTGTGTTTATATTTATATATATTTATATGTAAGCCACTACAGGCCTAATTCAGACTGAGATTTACAATGTAGTTGTGAAAAACAACTTCAGGCTCGGAATGAAGATAACGCTGATATGAGAACCTGGGACTGAATCCCTGGCCTTTAACAGTTTAGTTTCATCTTTCAAATTGAATCTTGAAGATTTTCTTGTAAGATTGAAATTTATTTTAATTACATTCTGAGCACACTGGAGCAGCTGAGAGTACTCTTTCCATTTGACTTATAAAAAAAAAGATTGAAACCGTGCTTCTAGAGGAATCAATCGACTTACTGTCGACACAAAAAAAAGCTAAGTGGTTTTGTAGCAATGATTAAACCAGTGTATAGACTATTACAAATCTACCATTGAGGCCGTTTTCATTTCAAGTGGAGCTAAAATACACTTTGAACTCTTGGTAAAATAATTACAACATTACAAAATCTCAAAATGAGGTAAAATCCCAGGAGACCTAAAGTGTAGATATTGCTATGTATTAAGGTGTGTAAAGTCCTATTCTCTTGAGATGAGACTAATTTGTTAATACCCATATGTAATCAAACACTCCAAAGAATTTGTTTGGTTTAGCAACTGAAATTACTTTGATAAAGAATATGCAGATGTCACGTAAGGGTCAGGATATTTCTTTTTTTCTCCAGATTTGATTAAAGTTTGACAGAAAACACAAAAATGTTTGTAGTAGCCAGGAGGAATATTTATGATGACAATGATATTTCTAGCTACATGTACAATGTATGATATAGCTGAGTCAGCGACTTGAAAAGTCTCATATAACATTGTATATGTACATGTGTACTGTCATCACATAGCTTTCAGGTCAAAGGTCAGTTAGAGTATTTTATGTAACTATGGCAACTGTATGACACTAAAACAAAGGTCAGGCATTTTTTTTCGTCACAGTACAAGTATTTATTTTTATGGGTTCTTTAATTTTATATAGAAAAGATGACCACTTACTTTTTCATTTCTTACAACAGATAGAAAACAAGATGAACACAAATCTCACTTTATATAAAGCCTTTAAATTCTGTTATATTTTTTCTACAGGACTCACGCAGAGAAGAACAGAAGAAGTATGGAGTATACTTTGAAGATGATTACAACTATTTGCAACATTTAAAAGAACCAAATCAAGACAATGAACTCATACCATCTGACAAACCAAAAATTCCACCAAAACCATCTACACAAACAACTGATCAGGTAGGGTAATTGGAATTTGAACTTTTACTGTAGTAATTATTTTGAACTTTGACCTCACTTCCTTGGAAGCTTTGATTTCTGTCAATCATTTGGACCTTTGACTTATACATGATAAATGCATATGACCAATATATATTGCATTGTACTTTGCCGTGGGATCAAGGTTACAGTTTTAGTTTCATTTCAGTATTTCAGTTACGTACCAACGTGAAGTGTCGTGATTCACTCTCACTCACTCACTCACTCACTCTCTCATTGGGGGAGGGGGGGGGGGGGGTTCTAAGGCCTAAGTATAAAAATTGAACTATTTGTCTTGTCCTTTTGTGAAAAAGTACTGAAAAAGTAAATTATGAAAGTCTGGTAATATAATGCTGTTTTGTTATTTATTGACTATTCCGTATTTGTCAGTAATCTTTACATGTACATTGATGTCCTTGTGCAATAGAACCAAATTTACGTTATGGCATTTGGCACGTTCCCAAGTTAATGTCAATTTTTATTTCCTAAAGCCTTCCTCAATTTCTAATTTAATCTGTGCATAGTAAAAGCAACATTGAAAAATAATTAACACAATTTTTTTTTTCTGAACTGTTTTTTTTTTCACTACCCAATCTCTTATGTTAAAAGTTGCTATCAGAAAAGACTTCGTCAGTTTCTAAACCACAATGTGCATATTGAAAAATGATTAAGACAAATTTTGTTATTGAGATTTGTTTTTTTCGCTGCCTAATCTCTTGTTTTAAACGTTGAAATTGGAATATTACAAGCGTCTACTTGTATTTAAGATGTAGAGGTTTTTTCTGTCGTACAGTGAAGTGACTATTTCACAATGTGACTACTTAGCAATTATTACCCATGTACAGTGAAGTCATTTGTCAAATAATAATTTATAACTGACAATCTAAATACATGCTAAGTACCACTAACTACGACAGTGTTTTGTGACACTGTTTCAATGGCATTGTGTACGTGACCACTTAGCATTTATTACCTCAAGGTTTACACGAGGCTGAGATGATGAGATGATAGTCGCATTTGATGAATGAGTTCATCACAGTTCAAACTATTACTGTAATAATCCATTACTTTTTCTAAGTTTACATCTTCACTGTTTTTGTTTTGATTGCTATGTGATTATTACAAGTAATCTGAGTTCCCAAGACACTTATAAGACTCTCCGTTTCATCAATTCAAAACTGAACAAGAACTCCAGAATAACTCTAGAAAAACTCAACCCTGAGTTGTTCTCTAGGCACCTCATGAAGGCCTTACCATCAGATTTATCAATTTAAAAATGTATAAGAAAATACAGGAGAACTTGAGTTTTCAAGATGTAATTGTTAATGCTAAAATTGGTTCATTTATAGGAACCCAAATTACAGCTCCCAGCGTCAGCATTTGGATCTCAGGTTGAAGAGAAAACTGGAATGCTTAATAAAGCAGCTCCCATCTCAGGTAAGGATTAGTTTCTTCCTGGTTGACATTATGGAGTCATGATGGTCAATTTGTTTTTATCATTTGAATGTCTGAATCATGTTCAGTGGTGGATAGAGTGGTCAGCTTTGAATCTGCAAGTTGTCAGTCTGAGCACTGCTGTTTGTTTCTGGATGGCTAAAGTCCCTAGGCAACATTTTAACCAGGATTGTGCCAGAATCAACCCAGATGTATAATTGGGTACTTGGTAGGATAGAGGTTAATATGTGAAGGATTTAATCCTATGCATATCTCTGTCAACCCAGCTGTATAATTGGGAGACCTGATAGGATAGAGGTTGCAATGTGAATGCTTTAATCCTGTGCGTATCTCAGTCAACCCAGCTGTGTAATTGGGTACCTGGTAGGATAGAGGTTGCAATGTGAATGCTTTAATCATATGGGCCTGGAGAGGCTGCAACTGAGATTGTGTGCTCTTCAGTTGAACGCCAGGCACTTCCATGGACACCACAGTAAAGTTGTTGTCTGATACACATATCTAGATAAAGATTTTTTTTTTTTTTTGTTAATAAACACCATATATGTGTCAGGATCACTATGTTCATTAAATCCCAACCAATCCTCTGAGTTGATCTAGAGTTCATTTGGGGAAAAAGTCTTTCGTAAAAAGTGTATATTTCCACCTAGAAACTATGTTTTGTATGAGCATCCCTTGGTACTTGCGAGTTTGTCTTTAGGTGGAACCATGTGAGGCGTGTATGTTTAAATCATACAACTATACTTCAACATGGTTTTATATTTTTTTGATATTAGGACCCAGGTTAGATCTTGATCCAGATGTTGTAGCTGCCATGGATGAGGACTTTGACTTTGACAACCCAGACAATGAGTTAGACGATGACTTTATACTCCAAGCTAATGAGCCGAAAGCCAAGGGGGTCAAAGGGCAACCACAACAACAGAGTAGAAGGTTTGTAAAATATTTAGTAACAATTTTTATTAATACTGGACAAAGGGAGAAATGTTTTACACTGAATGGTATAGGTATTTCGGACTCATGAATATTCAGTGCGCAACATGAATATATTATTTCTACTGATTCCCATGATGCAATTGTCCATAGCAAAGATACCCTATAAAGGCACAAGATCAACTTGATGTTTCTCTGAAATTGCAAGTAATTGTAGGTGATGTAAAATCATGAAATGACTCTCCAGAACCCATAGTTTATGAAAATATCTATTTCCTGGAGTGGCATCCCCCTTTAAGCATATCAGTGCCTGTCTCTAAAGACTTCCAGTGAAAGCAGTCCCTCATGGTTCCAGTGTTATTGTAGGAGATATTGGAGTGCCCAGGGAAAACTGCATTGTTTGATTTAGCCAAACTGAAAAATGGAGGACCTATAGTAAATGTTAGTTTGTAAATGAAAGTACATGTATAAAAAATGTTACAGTGGTCATTTTCACATGATTCTGACAGCTCTCTCCTCACAACAGATATAGAGGACAGGAGTCAGTGTTAGTTTGTAAGTTAAATTATAAGAAATGTTACAATTCACTTTTATATAGTTTGACAGCTAGCACTCTCTCCTCACAACAAGCAATCTAGTATAAACAGAAACAGAGCGGACCAGGCTATAGTGAGTGTTAGTTTATAAGTGAAGTTCTAAGAAAGTTAGAATGGTTATGTTTATAATTCTGTTCCTCTACATAGACATTCTAGTGTAGCTGACATTGATGACTTTTATGTTAGTGAGTGAAGTTATAAGAAATGTTACAAAGTTCACTCTCTCCTTACTACAGACAAGCACACATGCCTGACATGGCTGATTTATAATTGTTAGCTTGTAAAAAGTTGTTACACGCTTTTTAGTGAAATTATAAGAAATGACAACAGGACAACTTAGTTTAGTAGAAGAGAAGAACCTCTTGTATATGCTAACTTAAATAATGAGTTTCAATGGTTATTTTTACGTAGTTTTGATAGTGCCCGTTCTCCTCTTCTCTCCACAGACAAGCCAGTATAGCTGACATGGAGGACCTTAGTGACGTAGAGTACGGTTCTGATGAAGCTGACATCGATGACTTAGACTCTCAAGGCGCACACACATTCTCAGAAGAAGAAACCAAATCACGATTTACAAGTTATTCAATGACATCATCAGTTATAAAAAGAAATGAAGGACTTACTCTTTTAGACGACAGGTTTGAAAAGGTAAAATATTAATCATCAATAATTTGTTCCATAAATTTTGTGTTGTGAAAACTTTAATTCTGTGGGAGATGTTAGATGATTTTAGAGAAAACGTTCCCATTGTGTATAGCATTAGGTTGATGGAGTAATTGTATTTTAGCGTGTTGACGTTTTGTTTTTGTGTTGTGAAAACTTAATTCTGTGGGAGATGTTAGATGAGAGAAAACGTTCCCATTGTGTATAGCATTAGGTTGGTGGAGTAATTGTATTTTAGCATGTTGACGTTTTATTTTTGTGTTGTGAAAACTTAATTCTGTGGGAGATGTTCGATAATTTTAGAGAAAACATTTCCCATTGTGTATAGCCTTAGGTTGGTAGAGTAATTGTATTTTAGCGTGTTGACGTTTTGTTTTTGTGTTGTGAAAACTTAATTGTGTGGGAGATGTTAGATGAGAGAAAACGTTCCCATTGTGTATAGCATTAGGTTGGTGGAGTAATTGTATTTTAGTGTGTTTACGTTTTGTTTGTTTGTTTGTTTGTTTCTATAATTTATGTGTTTGTTGTTTTGTTGTTCCCCATAGCTGCATTTTAACTTTAATAACTGCACTTTGTGTTTTATTAGACTTTAACGACTTTTAAGACTTGTTTTATTGATCAACTTGTTTTGTTTTTTTGTTTTGTTTATGTTTTTGTTTCTCAACATGTTTATTTTACTGATATGTGAACTCAAGCAATTTGACCATTTTATTATGGTCACATTTTTTGTTTTAGTATTATTATGTGCTGGATGCTGTACACCCCTTTTGTAAAGTGGACACAGTTTGAAGTTGCCAACCAATCAAATGATTGGTCCTGATGTTCATGCATTATGCAAATTAATTCATGTATTATAATAATGTGGACAAGTATAAATATAATTGGAAGGCAAAGCTTCAAGGTCTTTCATGATAAATGTATAATTTTTTGGCTTCAATACAACAATTTCAGTATGCCAATAAACATGGAAGTGAAGCTACAATACACCAACCAAGGCCTGTAACACAGGCACAATATCTTGGCTTCACTGCAACCTATTATGCCTAATATGGAATTCAACATACCAAATATGGAAATTTATTCAAAGTAGCTGCCACCATATATGGAACAGGTCTACTAAGCAATGATATACATAGAGTAAATTGTCTTGTTTACTTGCCAGTCTGTGTCTCACAACCAAGTGGTAAATTTCTACCTTTCTTGCAAGAATTTCAACATTGTGATCATCAAAATTGTGGTGTTGACTTTTTTATTTACAACGTACTGTGACATAGTTTCTGAGTTGAGTTAGACAGTGCAAGCACATACATATATACTGGTGTACTTAACTGAACTGCATGCAGAAATAAGTTGGTTGGTTTTTTGAAAGCATTGCTTTTCTTGAACTGTGAGTTGATGTGGTTTTAAAACCGTTGCATTTCTATCTTTCAAAGATTTACGAACAATATGACGATGATGAAATCGGCGCTCTTGATCACGAAGAAGTTGCCGGTAACATCCAACCTGACAGTGACTTGCTGAGTGCTGTACTCAGTGAATTTGAGAAAAAACAACGAGAAAGGTATGTTGATAATTTGAATAATAGTACTTTGTTTAGCTGTAATACTTGTAAAAATTTCAACGCTCTCACCGGTAACAATTTCAAAATTAATTCTTTCATTGCTGAAATATTGTATCAGTATATTATTAAAACTATATAAACAGAACTGGTAATAATTTTGATAGCAAAATTTTAAACTTTTTAATTTGAATTGTAAAAATTTTAATGATACATGATAACTGCAATTTGTAATATCATAAATTAGGAAAAATACTTGATTTAGATTGTGTTATACAACCGAAAATAATGCAAAATTTTCAGTTAGCGATATTTCTGTTTTTGTTATTTTTTATTTGTCATTGTAAATTCATGTCTTATTAGTGTAAATACTTCTTTTAAAATAACAAGCAGAGAAAATTTCATGCATACAATGTCACAAATAATTATAAAAGTAACTCAAGTAAACCGTAAAATTACTTTACTGTCAAAACATTGTATAAGTATGTTATTAAAAGTAGATAACTGGATATGAAATGTATAATTTATTGAAATGACATAGATTTTAGATCAAATTATTCTACATGTCATAGAATACTATACAGCTGAGTTATTCACAAAGCCCGGAACTCAGTACACTTTCTATCTGTCAGGAAATGTCACTACTTCCTGTCATTGGCCGCCACAAACTCATTATTGTAGCTGTCAAGTCTGGTTGTGTTGCACATGATAAAATTACAGCAGATATTTATTTTTGAGGACAGCTGAACATGTTTTGATAGAGTTGAGAAGAAATGAGAGGGAAATGTAATTTATAAATGTGAGATTTCAAAGTGATAAATTCATAAATTACTGAGGTTATAGCATGCATGCAATCTGGGATAATTTCATGTTTATGCTATCTTGTTTACAAAGTTTAGATTGTTCAACTTTAAAATATTACTCTACCCCCTTCCCTCTTCACTCGCTGTCGTATATTTGCATATTTGTGATTTAATAGTCTATTTGGTGAGTCATTTCTCTGTGTTCTCCCACTTACAGATGGGGGGGGGGGGGGTATATAGTTATGCAGTAGTCACAAGTTCTAACCGGACTATATAATATATTGTCAATTTTAATGGGAGTAGGTAATACATATTCAGTGTATCTAATGAGAATATAATCAAGTCACTGAATATATCTAGATATAAAAAATATTTGGCTAAAACTGCTATGCTTAGGTACGAATGTTTCAAAATCATTTCTTGAGTCATTTTAAAAGTCTTCATTCTTATAAAACACAGACTGAGTAAATATGGATCGGTTTCTATATATCTCAATGTTTGTTAACCTGATTGTCCTGTCTGTGTTGGCTTTAGAGGATCCCCGAGGGAAGACTAGCATTTAGCTAATCAGGTCATTAGTATGATTTTAACTCTCTTTGAATAAAAGTTAAATAAATGAATAAATAAATATATTTCTAAAGATAGTGAATACCATAATATCAACCCCTAAGAATATGTACAAACCAAAATGTAGCAAGTGTTTTTAAGATTGAATATCTACATCGATATAAGTCCAATGTAAAACACAACAAACTCATAAATTATGGATTTCCAATTAAGTAAATACTGAGATCTCAACATTCAGGTAGATACATAAAACAAAATTGAGAGATTTTTGGTCTTAAAAAATCTAATTCTATTATTACATGCGCATAGTATATCTCTTATTTTCTATATGTTTATTAGTTGACATGAATTGTAATTTTAATAATGGCTTCTATAAACATGTACATCACCAAGGACTTCAATGTTATGATTAATTTAATGTGTAGTTAATTAGCCTAATGTAGTTGTAATTATCAGAAAAATGGTAATCTTTCTCACGCCCCTTTGAACTTTGCAACTTAAGTTTGGGGTACTGGAAATATGATATTAGATTCCATGAACTGTCAATGGAATATTGATATGATGTGAAACTAAATGTATACTTATTGTACTTCACCACGATCTTATAAATCATAGCAGAATTACTAATTTATAATATGATGTATGGTAAAAATCTAAATATAGTTTTAAATATACGATGTGTGTGTGTCCACACTTTAAATAATTGTTCTCTAATTGTACCCTATATATCGGAGTATTTCAACTTTTCATCACCATCATTCAATCCAATCTTGTCCTGTGTTTCATACCCGGGGCACACCCTACCTAGCCCATCCAACAGGGAATGTATATTTTTTTGAAGTTAAATTACGACAAATTTCAAATCAAATGACAAAAAGAGTCCACCAACTTCACAAAATTTGCTGTATTAAACAAATACAAAAATGTAAATTTATTAGTGCCTTCCGTATCCATCCACCACTACCACCCTATAACCATAATTAATTTGACAGAATTACAGGCCTCATTTTCATTTTCAGCAAATTCATTATAAAATTTGATCCTCTCCTAAACCCCAGAATTTCTTCGTTTTCAATGAAAAATGAAGTTAAGACTTGCAATAGAAGTATAAGAAAAAAACCGATTTGAACTAATTTGCAAAAAGTTCGGTTTTTGCTCAATTTAGAGGTTTCTAGAGGAAGGAAAGGTTTTTTTTTTGTGAATGACCTATTTACAAATTGTATGCAGTAAATGAGTCGGACTAACGAACCATAGTTTGGTGGAGACATATTATTTAAAGTTAAAAGTAGCAGTTAGGAATTTATCAGTCAATTTGTAGTACAATCACATACTGATACATCTCTCACCGACAACCACTCATTGGTCGATGAAAAAGTGATTACATTTCATGCTTGATTGCAGCAAAACAACAAACTTCACGGCAAGTGAGACCAGCAGGCCGTCAGAGATAAAGCCAGTTGAAAAAAAACAGGAAACAGTAGTGAAAGAGGAATCAAGCAGTATGGACGGTGAAGGCGACGACCGAAAAGGGTTACCTGATTTACGGAGAGACATCATAGACGTCAATTATGACGACGATTACAGCACGTCAAGTTCAGAAGACGAGTTGGTTGCCATGGTAACGCAAGAACCGAAAGAAGAATGGGACTGTGAAACTGTTATATCTACTTATTCTAATTTACATAATCATCCGACAGTGATTGCAGAACCTACCAAGGTATGAAAAGCGTTAATCATTAAAATAGCTTTTTTGATTGTTACAGGAACTTTACTGGCATTCACTGTACAATGACATATAGCGTACAATTTAGTAGTTAGGTTTCTAACAAGAGTAAAGTAGCTCCCTACACCTTTATAATCAAAAGTGGCTACACTTTGTAAATTTGAGTGTAAAATTTTGTATTTTTGTGATAAGACTGAAATTTGCCATAGCTATAGGTTTCTCACAAGAATAAAGTAGCTCCCGACACCTGTGTAATCAAAAGTTTGCCACATTTTGTAGATTTGTGAGTAGAATTTTGGATTTTAGTGATAAGACTGAAATTTTCCATGATTTGACCTGTACCTCATGTCAGGTACATGTTTGATTGTTTATTCAGTGTTGTTCCTAAGTTAATACAGAAGCTTTGTGAAGTGGGTCAAATCTGAGACTTATTTCACCTGGCTTTGTACCTAGCAGGTATTCCCCTCAATGAGTCTGCATATTTTTAACTCAACCTTTTGCCGTGATTCCCCTCCAGAAGTCTGTGAATTTTTTACCAGGCTTTTATTGCTGTTATTCATCTCCAGAATTGTTCACTTTTCTTTGAAATGTGTCAATTGTACTAGACTACACCCCTTTTCTTATCAGCCACTTAATTCAAACTGTTTATTTATAGAGTAGAAGGTACAATGTAGGACAACTTATTTAGGGGCTAGATTAATAGTTCAATGTGGGATAAAAAACTTAAATTTTTCAGTTAGGTCTCAGACTTCCCCTTCGAACTTAATTGGCCAAAATTGAAAATTGTTTCAGACGGCACGATCAATTTAAAATCAATGTTGTAGTATGTAGTGCTATGAATACAAAGCCAGTATGTAGTGATAAAACATGGTTCTTTTGTTGACACTTTACTGTACTTTAGTGCCACACAGTTACCATCGCGAAAATCCTTCTATTTCGCAATTTGACGACATAGAATGATCTTTAGAAATATTCGTATTTATGGGTACACAACATATCCATTAAAAAGTAAAATCATTTTTGTCGGATTAGAAGTGAAATGGTTCTTAACCCTCCACCTCCAAATTAAAAGAATTTATTTTTTGTCCTATATTGAACTATTGATCTTGCCCCAGATCACACATGTCTCTTTCTATGAACAACAATCTACACACCTCACATTAGGGAGTAGAGTAGAAGCAAGGTGTCCCCTTACCAAACTGAAAGCTCAGACCCAAGCTGGCAAAGAGCTTTTTCAGAGCTTTTCAGCTCTGTGGCACACTACCAACAGCTCTGTAGCATACATTCAAAAATGTCTTGAGCTGCTGAATGTCTGCAACAGACTTCTAGGGTTTATGTCTGTTAGGAAAAAAACTCTTAAGCTCACTGACAGCTGTCTGCATCTCACTGACAGCTGTCTGCAGCTCGCCAACAGGTATTTGCAGCTTACTGGCAGCTGTCTTCAAGTACAAGAGTTAATTTCTAAATAATGGCTGTCAGGAGTGTTTACACTTTGCTTTGACACTGGCAAGACTACTAGCAACAGACTTCTAACAGCTCTTGTGCTGCTGGATGTTATTTTCCAGAATCTTTTAAAGTTACTGTGGACAGTGGCAATGTGGACATACCAATCCAAGGGTTCTCTGTTAATATGCTTCTGTGTCCTAATATATACATTTGTATTGCTTGGAATTAAACTTGCCTAATTACTTATTCACTAAAACATCCATCATATGTATGCAAGTGAATGTAGGTAATATTTATAAGAATGCCTGCAACATCATCAAATGACAAATAAATACAGTACATTTGCATATCAAAATGTATTTATTAACTAAGTTTCATTGTTAAGTATAAACACTGAAATCTGTTCTTGTTAAAATGTAAACCAGCTGCATGAACAACAAAATAAATCCTTCCAGAATACCTCTTATATGAAATGTACACGTATTTTCATATTGTCAAGCCTTCATAGCAGACACAGCTTAAAACTGGTGTGTTGTACTGCAAAATCATTGTGCAAATGTGAGTGGTGTCTCTTGATACAAACTTCATAATTATGGCCAATGGAGGCCAAAGTATAAAATGAAAGCTTACTTTGTGATATTATTATAGATATTACACTGGAGTCTTTGTGTATTGAATTTCTTGAATTACGTAGAAAGGAGAACATTGGTCATTCAGCCTAAAAATGTTTAGCAAGGTCAAAGTGTCATTACAAAGCTTACCATTGTCATGTTGAGGTGGATACTTAAATGGTGTCTATACACGTTTCCAAGTGTGGGAGGTAACAGGCAAAACATACTTTTTCACAGTTTGCTATATTGGTCAAGCTCATGAAGTGAATTTACACACATGTATATATCACACATATTTACTAAGGAAATCCATATAATAATTACAATATTATCATCAAATGTTTGCATTATAAACTGTACAAAATAAAAAAATGACTGTTTGACCATCAAAGAGCCTTTCAAGGTTCAAATTCAAGGTGTAAGAGGACAAAAATAGATTTTTAATGAAATTCATCCATGGCATACAGAATGACAAGTAACCCATAAGTCAAGGTCCATTGTGGCAGATGTAATTACGAGGCACTCATAAAACGAAAAAGAACAAATGACAATGAAATTAGGAGGGAAATCAAGAAATGAAGTCCAGTTCCTATCAGATTGACTTGTATGCTTACTTTCCATGAAAATATTCTATTAGTCCCTCTCTTTTAAGTTAGGGAAATGACCAACAAAACTTTGATTACCACTATCAGAAAACTGCATGAACACACATTTTGCAACAATACTGTGTACATATATGCATTCCAAAACATTAACATCATGGTTCACAACTGATAAATGAAAGGCACATGCATTTGTGATGTCATCCTTCACTAACACTACATCGTTTTGTGTATCTAACTTTTTTACCATTGCCATATTATGAACAACACAATTGCATGCAATAGTGTTGTCACAAAGACAATCTGGCGTAAATTGGAAAAAGAACTTGACTAAACCATATTGAAATCTTCCATTGCATTTATATATTATTGTGTAAGAGTTGCGTCTGTATGCTCTTAAATAAGATATAGAGTGGTATGTAGTAATACCAATTTTAACACGGGAAAATTTCTTCACACTTTCATTAGGTAAAATGTGTGGTAATACTTTAAGGACAGCAGTTAATTCCAAGTGATCAAGAGAATACTTTTGTGAAGTGCCAACTGAAAACACATTGTTTTCCAACTGTACCATACTAGCACGACCAGGTTTAGTTAATTTGTTATAGAATGCCATTGCTTTACTATCTCCCAACAAACAATCAAACATACTAGGAAGTTTTTGTGTTAAAGCTACAGCAGTAACTATTTGGGACTGGACATTCTGTGTTCCATGGATTAGTTTCATTAAAAATCCATTTGTGTCTTCAAAATGAAAACAGCTATGGGTCCACAAGGGCCCCAACAATTTTACATCCTCCACTAAATGCAATAATGAATGCACATTGTGAGTCATAAACCTATCTCCGTAAAGACTTGCAAATGTCAGACAGAAATGCTCCAACAAATTAGCAGCTTTTTCAAGTTGATTAACAGGGATTGATTCTTGGAGAAGTATAAATATGGCTTCAGACAGAAGTGCAAAATGTTGGTAATATACATCAGGTAGGATGTTAAGCAAAACTGGAAGTCCATAGTAAAGTAAAAATGATCGTACTTCTGAGGCTTTCCAGTACTTTTGGTGTTTTTCAAAAGAACGTGGACATCTTGATATTTCATATGGTGGTTGAATTTCTGCAAGATGCTTGTCCACTAGGTGTACTTTATTTGATATACAGAAATGCTCACCAGAATGTTGCGTACCAAACCACAAGGAAAACAAAGTTTTCATTACCCCTTGAAGTACACAATGCATGTAGTCTATTCCTGTGCCCCTTGCAAGATCATAGTATGACAGTCCACCTAGCCAACATGGCCCTTTGATACCATTTACTAACACACCTGTAAATAAGAAAAGAATTATTAAATAATTAAATTCAATGAAAATCTGTATTGCAGTATCTCTTTTATTCAAACATGTACATTTTATATGTAACCAGTGACACTTCTGTATGCATTATGTATTATTGATATTAATAAAACTATTGTAACATTCAGCCACACACTTATTACAATGAACACTCAAGTACAGGTGAGTAGGACTGAATACACTCAAACAAGGCACAGTACCAGCATCATTCCTCTTCAGACTTCAATCTTTTCATACGATATCACATTGGTTATAATTAACATATGAATAATCTTTTTTTTTCTTTTCTTTCTTTTTTTAAAAAAAAAACAGCTCCGAAAATAAGCATCACTAACCTGTTTCACTGGCTTTTCTGGCATCAGCACACAAATTTGCATGGGTTCTGGCTGGTCCCATAGGGTCTTCTTTAATGAAAGGGAAGGTGTGAACATGTCCCCCTTTTTTTGTTTTGACAGTTTGTCCTGGTTGCATGCATTTTAGACAGCCATAGAATCCATTGAATTGAACAGAGTTGCACATCATACTTCTTGCAGGAAGATCACAAGTACCACATATCAGAATTACTTTAGATCTCAAAGTCTCGCCTGTGTTTGTTTGAACATCAATTCCTTCATGTTCTAACTTGGACAATGTTTTATAAAATGGTTTTAAAAATGTTAGCATTTCAGGTTTTAATGGCCCAAACCATAACCCACCAAATATGAGGTTTTCTTTCTTGATACGTTCATGGAAGGGAAGCTCATTCACAACAAAGTATAATGGCCACAATGAAAAAGATGATGATTTGAATACCGGTACACCATCAGTGTTCCACATCAATGAAATATTTTCAGAAACAGCCAATATTCCATCTTCAACAAGGTTTCGATATAGTTCACCATCATATATATCTTCGAGATTTGCAGGATCTTCTTTCTCTCTATGAAAGCGATGTTTTATGTTATCACAGAAACCATCCTTTTGAAATAAATTTCTTATCTGCTCTTCAATAGATATTTCTATGAAAAAATGTTTAGCAGCACGTTTTGTCAGGTCATTCCCACAACACGAATTAGGGCACGTTTTAGCACTACTATCTATACCAAGGTATAACAAACACTTCCCACAATAGTGGTGATAGACTAATGAATTGCGAGTGTTCTGGAAATATTTCATAAATGTATGCATTGACTTCAGTCCTGGGTGTGCTTGTGCACAATGAAGTGATATTAATGTAAGTAGATCTGACAAAGCATCACCAGACAAATGGTATTTCAGAGCATATGTTATTATTAAGAACATGCTCATTTCAACTGTTATGGTTGAATTGGGAAATAACATGTCACTTTCGAAAGAATTATTAGTGTCAGTATTTGGAATAAAATCAGAAGTGGTAGGACCACAGCCTTCAGATTCTATGCCATCCTCATTATGTTCTTCGTTGGTATCATTTCCAATTAAAGAGTTATAAATTGACATGTGCTCAGTAAGCATCACCCCCTCCTCCTCATCATAATCACCACCATCATCTTTACCATCATCATCAGTGTTCTCCTGTATCTGTGGAGCTGAAGAAAATTTATGAAGTATATTCATATACTTTTCAGTATCAGCTGATTCCTCCATAGCACCTGTGAATATCTGTGAGTCTGAGTCTCCATCCAAAGAATCGCTATTTTCATGCTGTTGATGAAGCGTTTCTGAGATGTCAGCATTACCACATTCCCCACTGTTACTCGTGTTAGTTTTCTCTTCTGTTTTGGTAGCACTATCATTTCCTGAAGCATGTGTGGAGGCTACAGCATGTTGTAGGATTGCTTCATGTTGAGACAGGGAAACCTTACTTCTTTGCTGTTCTGTAAAGTGACAAGACACATATTGACATTGTTGATCTTGGAACATAGCAAAAAACCCATGTACTTGCAGCTGTACAACTTTAAGACAGCAAACTAGTTTTGGTAACGATCGACTATTGTCTAGAGTGTAAACACCAATCTATAATTTGTGTAAACATGATGTGTGGCACGTCATGTATTTGTATATTGTAAATGTTAACATTACATAATAGTCAACAATTTATGCAAGCTTTCAATGCCAGCAATGGTCCGAAAAGAATAGCATGTTTATTATACATAATCTTGAGGTATGAGAAAGACTTAATTTGTATCAGGACGATTTCTGCATTTTATGTGAAACTAGCCATACTTCGATCATGGAGGTTCCCGGAAACTGAACCCAGAAACTAAACGAATTTTGACCACATCTTAATAAACATGAGTCAAGACAGTGACACAAGGATTTAACTTACCTAACAATGATTTGACGTTCTTTCTTCGTCTCTTTTCAATTGAATCCTCACGTCGATCTCGTCTTTTAGGCATTTTGATTGGAATAATTACGAGATAATCGCGAATCAGTGTACGTGTTAATTGCTGACGCTATCACAGAACCGGAAGCCCATGATACATTGCGCTATAACTACCAATCACATTTTAGCGCGGGCTGAGGTAGTTACTCGATCAACTTTGATTGCATTGTTAACGGGTCGTCGACTGCTTTGTGAGTGCTATTGTATTGTTTAGCTTTTGTTCACAACTTTTGTCACAATGGAAGAATGGGCTTTAGTTTATTTTCAAGAGGAAGACTGTTACTGTTCTATTCCAAGGGATCACATAGTAGCAGGGGATTATGAAGAGAAAAAAAAAGTCAAGGTCAAATGGGCTCATTACGATGCCATAAACAACACGGACACCGAAGACATATACGATGCCACTGTCATAAAAATAGGTAAGTAACAAAATGCCTGTAATGTTTTCAGTGTATACGAGATATGACCCCAGACATGTAGATTGAGAGGTGTTGACTGTATTCATATTGTCCAAGCACAAGTTGAAGTTTTTCAAATTGTGTCGATTTGTTCGCCATGGTTCAACCAATTTATTGGCGTGTTCGAATTTTGGTGTCGAAGAGTAAGTGTTAAGTAATACTGTGAATGAATGTGGGCAACGTTGGTGGAGGGTCTAGTGACAATGGTATTGGTAACAACGTAAATCAAAACTCCTTTTTAATGATATTGTATCAACAGACGGTGTAGCAATTTATTTCAAAGATACGCGCCAAAGTATGGGTGACCCATGACCCGCGAGAATATGTTGATTTGTTCTTTCCGTCATCGGTAAGTAGGTCAAAGGTCTAAATGCATAAATCTTTCAGCGGAAGCAGCAATTTTGTGTGAATACAGTTTGAATATCGATTGAGATTTATTTGAGTTACTGGTATTGCCTTTCAACACTTGCTTGTTAGGAATGGGTACATGGTCAAACTTGGGACGTGCGAGGCTAGAAAAGAATTCTGGGTAATGAATGATGTCATGAATTTGGTGAAAGGTCATAACCAAACGTTGAAAGCTGCCATTTTGTTTGTTTATATAATATGAACGCACGATCGTTGTTGTCCAAATTTGAGGACGTTCCGACATCTCGGGGCCTTGCTGCCAATTACAAAAGTGGTTGGTGCGTTCACGGAAGACTCGACAGTGAACAGAAGTGAGATGGCACGTAAATATGTTTCAGTCGATGAGTTAACTTATATGAACACGTAAAATGGTTAAATACAAAAAGTCAACAATGGTAACAGCTGTGAAAATACGGAACATCATACATACTTCATTCTATAGTCGTAACATTTCCACCATCGATGATAGTTTATGGAACTTTTTGATGAAGGCATATGTATTGTGTATTGCTGTGATTGTTGTACATAAGGGTGTGCTCACTTGTCTGTGATTTTTACAAGGGAATACGTAAAGAAGGTGCGAGTTTGTGATAGTCAACACAAACCCATGTCATGTATAAACTGTTGGTATGTTGAAATTTCTCATGACATTCCTCAGTCGAACTGCATCCAATGCATGTAGTTTTGTTTGTTGATTGAAATGATAACGATTTTGTTAATAAGGGAACACTTGTTATTTGTTTACAGCAATGTGGAAACCCAGCATTGTTTTAAGTATGGATTATATTTATTCCACACACCAATACAACATCTTGGTAAAATCGTAATGAACAATGTTTATTACAATCAGTTTATTACATGTATAAGGTTCTGGCGGTTGCTCAATTATGCTAGAATGTGTTGAATTCTGGCAGATTCAGATGTTAAAAAGTTACATCTGTGACAAAAGAATAATGTTTACCTGAGACTACCTTTGGTAAATGGGAGAGCAACTGTTGCTAATCTGTTTCTTACCTGTTTGTGATTATAGACTTTTGGTTTTGCATTTCAGGAACTAAAAAGATAGTCAACCAAGCAGAAGTACAAAATGTAATGAAATTAAAAGAAGCCAGACAGAGGCAAAAATTAAATGGACCAAGAGAGAGAAAGCCCAGTGCCCGTAAATTGGGCTACACTGGAGGATCAAGTCCAGTAAAGACATCAAATGTCAAAAAAACACGTGGTCAGTCAACAAAGAAAAGACCAGCTTCGACTTCACCACCGATGGAGACCACTGTTCCTAAAGCCAAAAGAAAATCACAAAATAATGCCACAGCAGCTAAGAAACCTAACAAAGGAGTAACAAGAGAAGTGCTGCATGGAAGGAGCAAAGCCAAAAGTGAAGCCAACAAAGCCAAAAATGAAGCCAACAAAGCCAAAACTGCAGCCAGGAACAGTGAGGCGGCAGCATATTTTGCTCACAAGTTTTCTGGTAATGGTAGAAGCCCAGTAGCATCACAAACTCAGAGTGAAAGACCATCTATACCACCAACCACCATTCATCAGACCTCACTAACACCACCACCTCAACAGACATCAACCTGTATCAACAGGCAACAGGCATCACCACCAACCACCATGCATCAGACCTCACTAACTCCACCACCTCGACAGACATCGATGGGTATCAACAGGCAACAGCCATCACCACAAACCACCATGCATCAGACCTCACTAACTCCACCACCTCAACAGACATCGATGGGTATCAACAGGCAACGGCCATCACCACAAACCACCATGCATCAAACCTCACTAACTCCACCACCTCAACAGACATCAACAGGTATCAACAGGCAACAGCCATCACCACAAACCACCATGCATCAGACCTCACTAACACCACCACCTCAACAGACATCAAAGGGTATCAACAGGCTACAGGCATCACCACAAACCACCATGCATCAGACCTCACTAACTCCACCACCTCAACAGACATCGATGGGTATCAACAGGCAACGGCCATCACCACAAACCACCATGCATCAGACCTCACTAACACCACCACCTCAACAGACATCAGCAGGTATCAACAGGCAACAGCCATCACCACCAACCACCATACATCAGACCCCACTAACACCACCATCTCAACAGACATCAACTGATATCAACAGGCAACCGACATCTCTTCTCCAGTCACTCTCTCCAACATTTAGTGGTTCAGGTCAAAGGCATATGCAGCAGCAGTCAAGTGGTTATCAAGTATCAGCTCATTCTACTACCTCACATGCCTCCAAGTACACTGGTACCACATTATCACCAGCAAGCAGTAGCACGCCCAGCCATGTGGATACTCAATATGGTATGGATGATCATATTTTTGATACCTGGCAACACACCCCAAATAATTCATCTGATGATGATGACATCGAAATGAGCACATCACATATTTTTGGGATGGCTATGAGCACAGTTAATGAGACACTAAGAGATGATGATAACCCAATGAGTTTCCCATTCTCAAATGCAAATGGAAGTGGTGGTACCTGTACTTCTACCAGCCCATCTATCCTTAACATGGATGATGGAAAGCAAAGCCAGCCAACAGGTGTGACTGAATGCCAGAATTGTGCTATATACAAAGATGAAATTACAAGGCTAAAAACCCAAACCCTAGTGCCAGGTATGTTCACTGAGTCTTCGTTCTTGACCATTTCTCCATAAAAATGTGAGGGATCTAATAATTGTTTATGCTCTGATTACTTTGTTAAAGTACTACCTTACTTATTTGCACTATTGTATGCCCTCGTAGATTACAAAGACATTGATAATTAATATGGCAATGATGGATGCATTACTAATTACACTCTTTAAGAACATGTAGCTATAATTACACAAATCAAAAGCCATGTAAATGCAAAGTGTGTGTGTGTGTGTGTGTAGAAAAGAATCTTTATTGCATCCGTTAAGTAAACCACATTTCTTCACTGGATTTTCTGCAATAAGTATTTGGGGCTAAAACAAACCAATAAATATATAAACTATAGTAATAATGAGCTTTATATGAAAATTTGAACTTTAAAATGTCGTATATAATCTTAACTCTGCAGAATGTCTTTCCATTTGAGAAGTGCTGATTTTATAAAAGTTGTCAGTGCTATAAGTATGTGTATTGACAACTTCCATAAAATCAGCTTATCTAAAATAAGAAACTTAAAAACATTTTGATAGTGCTTATGTAGAATATACATGTGGAAGTTATTAATATGGTTCGTGAAATCTTATATTTTATTTTAAATTAATTGTTCATTCAATGTGTACTTACATTTTTTTTCTGTAGTGCCTTCACCAGAAGCAGCTGAGTACATAAAGCAACTATTTCTTGTTCTTTGTGGCATGAAAATAGGGGTAAGTTGATACTCTACCTGTCTTCTTTTCTGTGCACTGCTTCATATAGCTGGCATTTTGGTTTGATGTACATTTATGCCAATCTTGCAACATGTATGCACTTAGGTGAATGTCCATGTCAATAGGATATTAATCATTAAGAAACCCATACTGTATGTAATGTAAGTTGTTATTTTCAACTAAATTTTAATATACAAACCATATTTCAGGAACAAGGAACAAACAACAATCACCGCACCCAATCCATGGATCAGACTTCGGATGACACATGTTACAAAAAACCAGGTCAAGTAAGTACTCGTACATATTGCTTTCTTTTTCTTGTAATGTATTTTTAATTTCAGGGTTTATTATTTGCTGCTATTGTTGTACTACTCCTGTACAACTGCTCTTTCAAAATTCCATGATGTTTCTAGTGGTATAAATTCTATTATGTCATTGGCCTCGGTAAAAATAAGTGACAACTCTGACTTTATGGCAATTGCTAATTCTTTTTTTTTCTGTCTTAATTTTCAGGGTATGACTCAACTTGTACCAAATGAACCAGTATATATGTCAGCTATAGTTCTTACCAGTATCTTATCTGAGTGCAAAAAAGACGCCAAGAAACTGTTTCACAAGTTGATTGAATACTATTTTCCTGTTGCGGTTTTAGCAGTTTCGACAGGCTCTGATGTTAAACAGAGCTCAGCAGGAAAAGTTCCCCTGGATCAGAGCATTGTGAAGACCCTGAAATGTGAGTACTTGTCACTCGGGTATATTCATGGATATTTTAAAGCAAGCGCTCGGCATAACTTAACTATTTATAATCTCAAGAGGTTTTAAAAAATATTATTTTCTCAACAGTCCTTGATAAACAAACAAATGTGAATTTACAATGTATAACCTGAACCTTGAGTATCTATATTTGTTATATGCTACATCAAAACATCGGACATCTTTGTGAAGATCATATTGTCATTTTCTTTCTTTTCTTTAGCATATGCAAGAGCAGCTGCCTTTAAAAACAATGAAAATGTAACGGATAGAGATCTGAACAGAATTCTCACTAATAAATGCACAGCTGCGAAGAGGTCAATAGGGAAGAAACTGAAGGAGTATAAAAGGATGGATGACAATAATGAAAAGGTATGTGCAATACATTATTGTGTATTCTGACTTCTGTGGTGTGTGTATGTCTTAAATTTAGCATGTACATGAAGGAGTATGTGTTTTTGAGTTTTTCATCTAAGCCCTTATTTCACATTTCAATCATATCAGGCACACACATTGAAGTTCATTTGTCCATGTTAATGTTTTTCTACTTTATATGTAGACTAACTGTATTTCTTTTTTCTTTTTTTTCTTTGCAGAGTAACTACATGTGAATGCTGTACTCTGTGTTCACAGTGAACTGTTATGACATTTGCATATACGGGTACTGTTACTAAACTTTATTATTTTGACTTTGTAACTGTTTACAGGTGCCATTTGTGATATTGATGCAATATAGCCAGGGTTATAAAATGTACATGCAGGTTAAGGCATACATGTATACCATTTTAAAAAATAACTTCCTTTTGTATAATACATCCTATAAAGGTTGTTAAAGTTATTTAAGAACTCAGCTTTGTCAGCAAGTGCAACTTTCCTATTACCATGTATTTCTATATCTAAATTAATTTAGTATATCATATATTTCATAAGCTTTAATATTTATATATTTAATCTTACATCATTTACAAGCCATCCATGTATTTGTTTTCATTTTCAAGAACTTAAATTTACACTTAGGCCAAAAAAAATTTGTTTCTGGTCAGAAACAGTTAAATTAAATACCCTTGTGTCTGTCTTCTTTTTTTTGTCACCAACCCATGCAGTCTGCAGATCCGACGGAAACACACAAATAGCCCTTTCTATTTCAGTGATGACCACAGACATACTAGTACTACATAAAAAAACAGTAACTGACATAAATAGTTGACTGAGTGACAGGTGTGTTGAGAATTTCAAAAGAAAAAAAAATCACTTTGTCACATCATTTTAGACATGTCCTGACCAGAAACAATTTTTTTTTCTTATGAGAATAACTTTGTGCACCTTTTCCATGACAATATAATCCTTGAGTAACGAAATAGATTTAGCATATATCGTAGTATATTTTATAGCATGTAGTGATGTATTTTCGAGAGTTTAATTATTAGACCCATAGAGAACAGTAACAAGTGATTTCAGGTAAAAGATAATGCCTTTACTGGCTGAAAATATTTCGATAGCACAGTGGTAACATTTATCCATCTTTCCGTGACAAAGTGCTGTGACAACCAACAGCTTGCCTGTAAGAAGATGGCATACAATTACATATATCCATATACATTAATTGAACTTCCATGTATGAAATGTTTCATCAAATCTATCAAGAAAATAGAGGAACATAGACTTTACCCTTTTACCTCAAGTATTCTATTCACTGTTTGTAGTGTATTTTTTTTACTTATGTATATTGCATTATCTCAGGATATAAACATTGTTGTTCAAATGAAATATTCTTATAATCCATGTTTGCATTTGAATGGTTTGTATGCATGTATAACTTGCAGGGCATCATTAACCCAGATTCTCACAACTTGCCCAGATTCAATGTAACTGGTTAGTTACATTATTTGCAATATGTCACCTCCATAACAAACATCCATTTTTAATTCATTTTTCAGATTCAGTATTCTGGGTTTTTGAAAGCCATGCATGTATATTAGTGTGACAGTTGTTGACTATAATATGCTTCAACTTGGGACTAGCAATTAGTGATTACATTAACAAGCAGAAACATGGCCCATTTCCAAGGCTACTACAGGAAATGTCCCCTGCAGTAGTTTTCCTGACTTACATGTGGAATTTGTTCATATTAACAGATACCATAGGTAATCATTACCTATTACTTGCATTCATAGCACAATGTTCTTATATTTGGTAATGACAAACAACATATTACCAGACTTTCACTTCACTTCATTCAGGGATTTGCATAAAAAAATGGACAGCTTTGTGTGAGAGAATTGCCTTTTCTGATTGAATATGTAAGTATAATGTATGCTGTTAAAGTAAGTTTAACAACTCTCTTGACTTGGTAAATCAGTCCATTGCTGAGTGAACACAAAATTAGCTTATGCATTTTACTAGTCCCTTTCACAATCTCAGAACACAACCCAAATGGGTTAAAATGAGATATACAGTCTACACAACATCTATTCCCCCTTTTGTAGTGCACCAATTATGCCTGTCAGAAGTCTGTTTATAGTCTTTCAGCTGCCTGTCACAAAGCTTAAAGAAGTCTGACGATAGCCTTTCAAGTCTGTTCATTGTCTATCAGATGTCTGTTGAGAGTCTTACAGATGTGTATTATAAAGCTGTTCAATGTCTGTCGCGTATTTACCTGAGCTGTTGAGAGCTGTTCTCTGCAGCTCAAATCTAATTATGTATGCACAAAAATCAGCCTCCCGGCAGCTAACTGTCAGAAGTCTTTTTGAGAGCTGCTGCAGCTCAAAAACAGCTGTCTCATTTCGGTAAGGGTCTGCTTATGATAGATAGTACAAAAAAGCCCTAGTTTAGGGGTCTTACGTAATTCCTATCCCTTAGCTAACCTTAAACAAACTCCCTAGCATGCTTACAAATAAATGAATTATGTTGTCAGTCCACCACCATTCTACATTCCTGGCAGAACATCCAATAAACAACAGACTTCAAACCAGCTCCGATTCTGCTGAAGTGAAAAAACTTAGTCAGCCACTTTGATCCAAATTTTAAAAGTATAACAGCTGTCAAAGTGGATAGAAACTTTATTGGAAGTATGGCAAGCTTTTCTGTAGAGCAATGTGAAAACAACTGAATTTCTTTTCAATTCTAAAACTGTTGGACTATTGAGATGTGTTTTCTCTATAAACAAACTGACAACATTCAATTCTTTTCAATGCTTTCAAGGACTTTTAAGTTATGATAGTTGGGAAGAGATTTCAAGTATTTAGATTGTGGTAAAAAACAAAATTCCCTTAAGGCTTTCCCCCCCAGGGGTAAGGTCAACATGCTACAAAGATGTCTGTGTAGTTCACTTTTACCCCAGTAGATCAAATGCGACCTTTGACCTTTTTGTCAGGTACCTGTCACCTGAGTGATGATTGATTGAGGTTTCGTCATATATCACCTGATTAATGAAATTAGTGTGAATTCAGGTGAGGGTCAAAGGTCACTCACATACCTCTCCTGCAGACACCATTCTTATGTCACAGACCAATGAGGCCTGTTTGAATCCACTTGGGGTCAAAGGTCGTCGAAGTACCCATCCAGACAGTGTTCATGTCAACAATACCAGTGCTAAGTAACTCAAGGCTATACAGGACATCTTGCCTGTCTCCTTGTTGTACACTGTGTAATTATACATTACCATACAGTGTAAATATTGTGAACTGCATCACAATACAAAAATGTATATTTGTATTTTTGGGGTACTGAACTGAGTCAGGTTCTTCATTCTTTGTATAAATTGGTCGCAATGCATTATCTGGAGTTGATTGATGTCAGGGTGATGACTCCATTTCCCCCAAAAATGTGTTGACCTGTAAAATACCGTACACGTGTACACTGACAGGCTTGATGTGTTATGAATAGAAGTTGCACTACTGTAACAACTGCTGACATCAGACCATTGACAACCAGAACCTGTTACAAACATAGAAAGTATTAAAAACAACTGAATTGGATTAATAACACTTGGCACAATCTGATTAAAATCCGATGTAGATGTCGGCTAATCTTTCATGCTATTTTACCTTCGTTATTTTGCTTGAATTGACCTTCGTAGTACATGTTTACGTTTTTAGCCTGATCGTCTCCTCAAAAACGTAAACATGTACTACGAGGGTCAATTCAAGCAAAATAACGAAGGTAAAATAGCAATGAATGATTAGCCAACATCTACATCAGATTTTAATCAGATTGCACTTGGCACAGCATGTTGGAAGCACAGAGACTTGCATTACATTCCGTCATTTGATAAGAACAGTTTTATGGCCATTTTACATAATAGTTCACATTCACAAACAAATTTCCAGTCATTTCATGTTCACATAAAGAGGCCATAAAACTGTTCTTATCAAACCATGGTGTGTAATACAAGTATCTGCTGTTCCAACATGCTGAGCACAGTTATAATCCAATTCAGTTGTTTACTTTCCCTGTTTGTAACAGGTTCTGTTTGTCAATGGTCTGATGTCAGCAGTTGTAGTACTCTTTGTGCGTATTTACTTGATATGACTTCACTCCATAGTTTCTCATGTGATGTGTGTTTACCTATATACTTATTGAAGATACTTAGTGCATCCAAAATTTGGTGTAGACCAAAACTTTCCCATCAACTATTTATGAAATAGTATTCAAATATTTTCAAATGAATGGTACCAAATTTGTGAATGAGCCATTTCTAAAATTAGCGTGACAGGTAACATATGTTGTAATAAATTACACAATGGTGCCAAACAAGTGCAATACAGTATACCAAATGCTGTCTGGGTATATTTCAAGAGCCACCATGTACACCTACATGTAGTGACATTGGCATGAAAAACAAAGGAAAAAAAATATTTGTTTTCACCTTCCGTAAAAATCAGAACATGCTAATGCTTACATGTATAGTGAGTATTTTGGATTACTAGTCTTTTTTTACAAACTGTAATTTACCAACCATTTATCCTGACACCAATAAATGCAGAGATGTGACACACTTAGGTAATCATTAACTAAACAACATTGAAACTTGTTTGCTTTCTGTACTGAGATCTACCTGCCATTATGTAGACATGTCATTCATTGTCTTTATACTGCACAGGTGTGGTAATATTTTCTACAATGTCAATAATCTTTCATTCTGTAACATTTCAGTCTGTGATGTAAATGAAATAGCTCTATTTTAACATTGACCTCTGACCTTAAAGGTCATTGTCAAGTTGATGTCCTTATTTTGTACAGAAAATTCATTTCTGAAAATAAAGTAATTCATTACACTTAAAGTTTGAAAAATTTATGGTTTCTGGTATTTGACCTTTGACCTGTAAGGTCATTGTCAAATTTGATGTGCACATTTTAAGTAGAAAGTTTATCACAGACAATATGATTCAAAACTTAACACAGAAACATTGGCTTACCAGGTATATTCCACATAAAATTTTGACAAATTAAGGTTTCCAACATTTGACCTTTGACCTTAAAGGTCACTGTCACTAGTTAAAGAAACATAGGTCAATATTCCATATAAAGTTTGGAAATATATTGTTGTCAGGCGTGCATTTGTCTTTTGAATAATTTATGATAACATTGTTATTTTCAGCCGAAACCCAAGAAGATAGAATTATCTCAGAAAACAGGTATGCCAAAAGACGTCTTACCAAAACGTAACCAGCCAAGGAGGCCAGTCAATGACAGTGATAGTGACAGTGATGATTTAGACGAAGATTTCAAAAGACCGGTAGCCCCACCAAGACGTAAAAATGAAACCCCAGAAGAACGAAGAGCTAGAAAACAGATGGTGAAACAAGACAGGAGGGTAAGGGATTACATCAATATTCCACAAGAGTCTGTAGTTTCGCAGTTTGTCAATATTGCTCACTTTCTTCTACACTATTCCATATTGATCTGCACAGATAATATGAAGTATTTTATAAGGTTCATTCTGATTGGTTAGAAAACATAGGAAACAAGCACATCTATTGGCTGTATTGATGAGTGATAAAGTATATGTAAGTTGTCCAATCAGTGGCAATCTTGTAATAGCTTCACATCTGCAGTGTATGCATGAAATAGTAAATCAGTTTTTCAGAAAGTCTTTTAGTTTACTGTTTGTCATTGCTGCTGTCTGACCAGTGTGCCCTCTAAGCCAATTTGACGTGCCACACATTTTCTAGAGACACACCATAATTTGGTGTTTCCCTATCTATTACTATGTGGTGACTCACAAGAAATGACAGTTTTTATCATTTTGACGCTCAACAACAAAATTTGGCTATCATTAGAGGGCACACTGTGTCTGACATACATACCATTCTGTAACAGTATGGATCTCTAGCATATGCAAGAAAACATGCATATTAATGAGATTCATGATATGATTGTGATGTGATTCTATGAAGGCTGTAGTTTTTTCTGTTTGTTTTGGCTGTGTCATTGCAGTTATCATGACAGTAGGGAAGGTAGCATAATCTGTAACTTGGGTCTAAAATCTTTTGTGCCCAGGACAGTGTACAGACAGTTTGCTAGTCGACCTCTCAAAATAGTGGCTGTACATCTGATAGGAAGAAATAAATAACACAGAGAACATTTGGAAAACAATGGAAAACCTGAACTAGACACTCACACATGAAAAATAATATATAACAAAATAAAATAAAAAATATACCTACCCCACCTATTCTTAAATTGAGCATAATTGGAATCACAATTTTTTTTTTATTGGGCGTAAGCCAAAGTTGGCCTTTAACAACACTAAATTACCAACCCAGTTTATGCTATTTCCTGATGCGAGCTCTCTATTAGTTATAAGGCATGATTCAACATGTTTTAGTTATTAGAAGTATGTTCTTGATTTGACACACAGATAAACCCTGTGAAACCAAAACATTACAAGCTGTGCGTCTGTGTGATAGTTGTTGATGGGTGCTGTTACTCATGGCAACAATGGTTGGCAGTTTGCCACAACTATACATTTTTGCTTTGGTTTCAGAACCAGGTTTTCAGTAACAGAGGTGATTTTAAAAACTTTTATAGTTTCACAGCCATCCATTGGAATCTCGTGTAAATTGCAGGAACTCGGGTAGAATTTACCTGCTCAGAACAATTAACACTGTAGAAGGAAAACAATATTTTTTGGTGTATTCTGATTATGAATTTGTCTTTTCATTACAGGATCGACGTGTAGAAAAGAAAGCCAACCAGCAAGCTTTCAAAACTGAAGAAAAAAGACAGGAAAAAGTTATGATAAACTTACAACAGAATATGCAAGGAATGAAGATGACATAAAAACTTCACTGTCAACCCCTCTAGTATTGTGTTTGTTGACTGACCCTGTTGAGAGAACAATAGGACTGAACTACATTTCAGGGAAGATAGGGGTGATGTGTGGTAATCACCAGTTTTCGTGGGCAGCATTTGCTGCTAATGAAAGTGATCAGTAAAAAATTATACAATCTTAAGATTTTGCTGTATTATACTGTTAAAGCAATCTTATTCTTGAAACAATGCAACACATTAATTAAAGTAGAACTTTTAATCTTAAAAAATACCCCGACTGTTTTGCAATTTAGCATCCCCTCACCACCCTTCCCTTCCCCTGTGCCATGACATTCATACTTCTATTTGCACTCGAGTGCATCAGTGTTATTTCTCCTTTCTTGGTTTTTATTTTTTGTTAAAGTTTGCTTCTTCTTCTGTATACCAGTTTCACTGAACAATTTATGAATTTATTTGCTATATTTTGCTGCCATAAAGTCAATATCTAACTGTAAAATATTTGTAACAAAACAAAAAGATAGTTTCCTTTTCTTAAATATTACCAATTAGAACAGTTTCACAGAAAAATATGTTACTGGCTGATAAAAATATTTTATAACCTTTTCTCAAAATATAAACAAATATGCATAGCAAAGAGTAGGTCTGTAAGGTATGCCTTGTGAGGCGCCCTCACAGATGCATTCACTTCTATGTAGGAGCAATCCAGCCGTTGAGGGCAGTGTGACATGACATACCTTAAAGGTGATTCAAAATGCTCACATTCACTATCGCTAATTTGCTAGACGACATGTTTGTGAAATGCATTCTGGTTTTAAAACTTTTCAAAAGCGTCTGCAAACACCTTAAAATGACCCTTTTTCAGTCACTTCCCTTCGGATTTACTTCGAGAGTTTTCGGGTATTTCCGGTCCCACCTAGACCACGGGATTTTATGACGTCATAAAGAGACATGGATAGCACGTAGCCTATGGCGAGCGTAGTCACTAGGTGAACAAAACTCAACAGCATTGTGAAAAAATATATTGCTAGTGGTTGTAACAGACATCAGTAAACAAAAACTACACTCTACATGTCTTATTAACCAACATTTACCGATATTTACTCACACTTTCTGACTAATTGGCAGTGTCTGTGGGTATAAATGCTAAAATATGATCTCCCCATATTATGGCAAAATAAATCAAAAACGGCTAGACTAGATATATATAAACACTTGTAATTCATTGACTTTTATTTATCTGTTTTTTTATTATTTGCCGACAAGAAGCATTACGATACCGTGGTGACGTTTGACGGCATCCCCGGGCCAAGGACGGCATATTTTAGCCCAATCGTACTCGCGTCGCCTTTTGAACAGTGCATTTAACAACAAAGTAAACATATTTCATCTCGAATAAATATACTAGCTATTAGAATACCAATGGGAAACTTCAAGAAGGCGTATCGGGACATGTGCCACACTATAATTGTTGGTCCAATAATACACTAATTGATTCGATTTGCTCCGAGCATATGGAAGTACGCTCCGAGTCATTGCATCATGTACATGTAAATGGAACTGTGACCGACCTAATTTTGTTGTCCATATATAAAATGAGACTGACCTGCAAATTTTTCACAGTTTTCGTTGTGGTCTTGTATTGTCACATGTTTGGCTTGTGAACACAAGTTTACATCTATTATTGTCTAGGGCGTAATACTCTAGTCCGAGTCTGAAACCCATATAAAACCTAAGAAACTCGCATTCGGATCGGACAGAACAGAAGTAGGTCTCATCGACTTGTTGGGGACTCGAATTATTGCTTGTTTTTATCACGGTATACAGGTGATTATTATATATCGGTAGAGGGGTAGTGTTGTCAAGTTTTGTGCAGTCACCGCGGCCGCGGCAGTAAGCTCATACTAGGCCGCCGATCAAAGCTGAAGCAGTGTATGTACAATGTACGTATGGAATCGGGAGAGCACAGCGCACATTCGTGTCGGGTTAAATTTATCCACGTGTTGATGTAATCCATATTTATCAATCAGATATATTGTAAAATTCTTCAAGTCGTACAGAAATAACGTCTCTAACTTCAAAACAAACCCTGAGAAACGGGACCGGACGTAGCTGCAATAATTGTAGCGTCTTGTTGCGGTTTTGTGGGTTTTTTCGTCTGTTTTGGTGACTTTTTAAGTTTTTGTGTTTAACCCGCACCTAACTTAAAAAGTCACCAAAACAGACGAAAAAACCCACAAAACCGCAACAAGACGCTACAATTATTGCAGCTAGACCGGACGTGGCTAGCCAAGTATCCGGTTGCAGGCTTTCTTTCATAACCATGTGCTGGGGTCACGACCTTGATTGCCGACGTCAATATTGTCCAATCGTATTTGATATCATGAACATATCGCGATATTTGATTTGTTGGTTTCCTAAACTGTACACTTCGAATACCATGATTCGTTACAGAATTCTTCTAATGAATATTAAATAGGCATGTTGCATTGTTGCATTAAATTAAGTGATATCGCAACAAGGGAAACCATACAAGTTTTCTTCCAGACGAGTTGCTAAAGTCATGTAAATGACAACACTAAACTCACGAAATTTCCTCAATTCTTTACAATTTTATTGCTGATGATATGGCAATCTAATAGCTAGTATATTTATTCAAGATAAATATGTTTACTTTGTTGCTAAATGCGCCGTTCAAAAGGCGACATCAGTGAGTATAGTCGAGTATAGTGGGCTATAATATGCTGTCGACGCCATGCCTGTCGAAGATATTGTAATGCTTCTCCTCGGCAAATAATAAAAAAAATCAGATAAATAAATTGAAACACGCGAGCGACATTACAAGTGTTTATGTATATCTACACTGTAGTCTAGGCGTTTTGATTTATTTTGCCATAATATGGGGAGATCATATTTTAGCATTTATACCCACAGACACTGCCAATCAGAGCCAATTAGTCAGAAAGTGTGAGTAAATATCGGTAAATGTTGGTTAATAAGACATGTAGAGTGTAGTTTTTGTTTACTGATGTCTGTTACAACCACTAGCAATATATTTTTTCACAATGCTGTTGAGTTTTGTTCACCTAGTGACTACGCTCGCCATAGGCTACGTGCTATCCATGTCTCTTTATGACGTCATAAAATCCCGTGGTCTAGGTGGGACCGGAAATACCCGAAAACTCTCGAAGTAAATCCGAAGGGAAGTGACTGAAAAAGGGTCATTTTAAGGTGTTTGCAGACGCTTTTGAAAAGTTTTAAAACCAGAATGCATTTCACAAACATGTCGTCTAGCAAATTAGCGATAGTGAATGTGAGCATTTTGAATCACCTTTAAAGTCTTAGCTAACCCTAACCCTAATCTTAGCAAAAAACTGCCTCCTTTTCCTAAAAGTTATAATTTTATACTTTCTTGGCCGTTCTTCTTTTTCTTTTTTAATATTCTGATATTATTTTACAAAGTATATTTTGCTTCTTTCTAAGGTAGTCAGCATTGTTGTAAAATAGGCCAAAATCGTTGTTAAACAGCTCAGCAAAGATTTACTTTTCTAACATTTTGACACAGCAACATGTTGATTTGACAACTTCACAAGAGTTTCATTGCAATAGATTTATAATTCCAGCAGTAAGTGCACAGAAATGATTAAGAATTTATATTTAGATTCACGCACAGAATGTTTACATATATTCTGTATGATAACCTGTCCATATGCAGCATCGCAAAGTCATCTTCTAGCCTTAAACTATGACTCCCAGAACACTCTTACTTTCAATTGTTGCTTTCTTTATTATTTTGAGAGACATTAAATCACACACACACACACACACACACACACACACACACACACACACACACATGCACACACACACACACATGCACACACATACACATACACACACACACACACACACACATGCACACACACACACACACACACATGCACATGCACACACACACACACATACACACACACACATACACATGCACGCAGACAGACAGACATGTAAACATTCAAAGGATTCCTTAAAGCATCATTACATATATGACTTTTGTACAAACTCTTGGTTTTTGTGTTTTCTTTTTTGTTTTATGGAAAATTTACTTTCTCAGTGGAAGATATAATTTTGACACATTTCCATGATCATTTTGATTATGTAACACGATTATGTTATACAGAGCTGATTTTGTTTTACATTTATTCTGTAACATGTTTTGTAAATTTTTGATTGCTAAACTTCATTTTTATTAATATACTAAATACACTAAAGGTAATACATGGTAAATATCTGAGTACACGCACTTCACAGGGGCAGTCTGCAGTGATACTGCCGTATCATTACTGAATAAAAATCAGAATATGAATCCAACTTTGAGTTTATAAGGTTGAATAATGCACAGAATCTGTAAAACATTCTGAATCTGAAACCAGTCTTAGGAATTTTTTTTTCAGTGTTTAGCAGAAAGAGTATCTCAAAGTCTGACCCAATGTACAGACAATGCATTCCCATTCTATCTTCATATTATGTACAACAAAAATCTTGCCTTTCCTACAAAAACTGAAAAAAAATTAAAAATGTTTGACAAATTGTGTAAAATGTTAGTATTATACCTATGCATTGTCAGATTTGTATGTAAGTTATACACACATCTAGCCTGTCTATGTCACGGATCTGTGATTCCACTACATTCTTGCATTCAGCTTGTGCTAGATCAGCATCAAATCGTTGCACCCCAATGTCATCATCGTAAACCACAAGCCTCTACACAACACTATCCAAAACAAACTGAGGCTTCATATTTCATTGCATCAGCAGAAATGTGTGCTCTGATTTGCGAGAATGCCCCAATGTCTGTTATTTGAATGTCTGTTATATAAATTTACATAATATTTACCATATATGTAAATTATTTTGATGTTAATGCCTGAGTAATGAGTGCTCATTTACATAATGACTTCATTTGAATACCTGTTCATACAAATTTACATAATATTAGCATATATGTAAATTATACTGATGTTAGTGCCCTAGTAGTGAGTGCTCATTTACATAATGACTTCATTTGAATACCCGTTCATACAAATTTACATAACATTAGCATATATGTAAATTATACTGCTGTTAATGTCCTTGTAGTGAGTGCTCATTTACATAATGACTTCATTTGGATAATCAAACAGTCTATGATGTAGGGTTTTCACTCCACATTGTGACCAATCAGTTTAAAGCACATATTTTGACAATTCAGTAATGTATCGATGCTGATACTAGCGCAAGTGGATGGTGAAGAGTGAAACGGAATCCACAGAACCGCAATATAGACAGACTAACACAGATCAGGTATAATTTGAATTTAATTCTCAAGACAATTTTAAAAATCCGAAAATCATGAAACATTAAATTTTACATATTTGTACCAGTAGACCAAGTACTAAATGATACATCATAATTTTATATTTCAATATATATTACAGATTTACAATTAAAATTAAATTACATTCTTCTGTTACAGTAACAAATTCTTAAAATTTCTCTGAGGTAGTAAAATGTTATGAAATACAAGTATTTTCATAGTTATCAAAACTTGTCATGTGAGAAGAAGATATAATGTATAATGTAAAACAGTTTGTGATTGGTTGATAAGCTGTTGTAAATGTAAAATCATCCAATCAGAAGTCTTTTGCTAGTTTACTTTCAGATTGCCCCAAGAATCGGATGAACTCAAAGCTCAGCCGTAGCTGCAGTTGTCAGGTTAAGAAAAAAATGGAAAAAGTAAAAACATAGATAAAAAATAGGTTCAAAACCTCTGCTGAACTGTTAGATTTTTGAGGAAAAAGTTGAAAATTCTCAGCAGCAAACTTTTAAGAGAATAAAAACTAGCATTTCAATACTAATAATGACACTATGGCAACCATACTATCAGCAAGCTAAAATACCCATAAATTAAAACAGTACTGTTTTTCATATGTGGTATTTTACACAAGTGGGCTATGTGGATATAATCACCCAAGATATTGGTAGTCCCCCAAAAATGATCACTGAGGGGACATGGAAGTCTACAACAATGGCACATTTTGTGTGGCTTTGTATAGGCTGAGACTGTTGAATGTGCTATGACTGGAATTGTAACCATTGATAGCTTACATCAACGTGTCTCAACAGTTTTAGTTTGTGTCTGTTAACTTGCTTGTAGTCAATAAATAACAGATGTCAAGATCATTGTTTCGACAAAATTATCTAAATCTGCTAGTTTTTATTAATCTTTATTCACCCAAATAAATTTGGAAATTTGTTAAATGGTCGTCACGAGAGCAGTGACCTAGTAGCCTAGTGTTGTAGAAGCAGGAGGAAACTGGAATACAACATACCCAGGGAAACCTGTTATTTAGCATGGTCAAACTGAGCATCACCCTTCAGCCGCCAGCAACCCAAGTTTTGGAATGGGAAATTAATGCCCAATAATTGAATCATTGCGTGATCATGGCCCGTAGCTAGTAGGCAGATGAAAATGTTGCACACATGGCCGAGTGGTTAAATCACTTGCCTCTCACCTCTGCAGTCAGGGTTTGAACCCATTCAGGGTTTGATTAAATTTACCACAAGCTGTAAATAAGAAGAATGTCCTTCAGTTTGACGCTACTGAACAGCGCAGGTTTTCTCTGGGTACTCCAGTTTCCTCCTGCATTAACATTGAACCCATGAGGGATGGCCCTCACTGGACTTCTTGGGAGACAAGTGTTTATATACTTAAAGAACGATCCATTATAAATAAAGATTATTATTATTATTCTATCTTACTGTCCCAAAGTAATCATGTTTTACTGCCCTGTTGATTCTTTGAACCATGAACAATATATTTTCCACAATCCACAGGTTATAGGAGTATAACACACAATGCTCAATAACTGTGTTTACTAATAACAATATCAAAATGTTCACCAGTTATCTTTCATACTGGCAATTCTGCATTATACCATGTGACAAAATCAAGTATTATTGATTTCATTCTCATTTTGTCTTTCATTGTTTTCAAGTACCTATTAAGTATATAATTATGTAAATGGGAAAGAATATTTTGTTTGGCGTAAGAATTTTTGGCTGTTATCTGAAGCTCATTTTCTCTCATTTGGTTAAACAGTAACAATTTTAATTTTTCTAACTTTGAAGGATTTGAAATAAAAATGTTATCTTTATACTGTAGTATATTAGAACTGGTTTTGTTTCTTTTGTTTTTGGTGTGAAATGGTGAAGTTGAACATGGGTTGTCGGTGGCCGAGTGGTTAAACCACTTGCCTCTTACCACTGCGGTCAGGGTTTGAACCCCATTCAGGGTTCGATTAAATTTACCGCGCTGTAAGTAAGAAGCGCGTCGTTCAGTTTGACTCTATCTAACAACGCAGGTTTCCAGAGGGTACTCTGGTTCCTCCTGCATTAACACTGATCCCATGAGGGGTGGCCCTCATTGGACTTCTTGGAGACAAGTGTTTATATACTTATAGAACTATCGAGTATAAATAAAAATAAATAAAGATTATTATAGTGCTGTCATCTTCGTCAATCAGCGTGAATCACAAGGCCTATAAAGTGTATACAGGAGTTTGATAAGATGTCTTGTGTCTAGTCTAGTTGCTATATGATATGAGTTATGATTACTTCCCCTCGTATAGTCAAAGTCATTACTCAAGCACAGAAATCTGTGCTTGTCTGTCAATTTGTGGACTACTACTGACATGCACTCTTTACCCTTCATGGGGTTTAGCCAGATTAACAGCTGTAACATTTTTTACTTTGAATGTGTGAGAGTGGATGTAGTCGTAACTCATATCGTAAAGGAACTAGACTATCTTACATCAGGAAAGGGGGGATATTTTTATAAGGCCAGCTTCAATCTACTGGATGAATATGGAGTTTTCTCTGTGACATTTCTGGTACATTTGAGTCTGTCTAGTACAGCAATGTCTAGTTGACAAGTGCTAGCATAGTCATAAGATCCAACATTATAGAAAGGCTACTCTAGGTACATCCTGGTTTTCCGTGTATGATAATAAGCTTATTGACTGTAAGTTGTCAACTGTTTCAAGAAGGGACAATATACTTATAAAGTCAAAATTTAGACATGGCTGTCAGCCACACCACTTGTAATCTTGTACACATTATAATTATCTCCACTGTATAGCTGTATAGTCAAATGGATTTCTCTAGCACCAAATTCTGTTACCTCAAAAAGTGATAGTTTATGCTATTGGAGCGTTGTTATATACGTGATGACTTTATCGCATCCTCATGTTACTTACTTTCAAACTGGAGGTTGAGTTTGTAGTAAACTGAACGAAGCCATCAATTACAACTGCCTGTCAGTTTATCTGTTCATCCCTTTCCTCAGCAGGAGATTTAGCTGGATTTTTGGTAAAATTTGTCTGTTTGACTATTCATGGAGGCAGAGAGAGATTGTAGAACATGAAAAGGACTACATGCATCGTATTCAATTTAACTTTTGTTCCAAACACAACTTAAAAATATTACCTGAAATTTTTGACTGCACACTTCAGTCTTTATCAACTGTTGAAAAGTTCAGGTAAAATTTTCACAAAGGTGTCTTTGGAGCAAAAGTTAATTAAATATTATGGTTTACCAACACGGATGAATTTCCATTGAAGACTACATATTAAACTAGATTACACCAATCATGTATTCACAAAATATACACAGGATTTCAACATAGTATTATATTCACATTTTTATTTACCTTAATGTAAGATCTAAAGAACATACGCTATGGAATGAAAGCATAGTTTACAATAATCAACAAAACATTACAAGAGTTAATACACTGGTTATTATCGCTACAGGCATTCAAATTACCAGAGCACTTGCACAGAGTGGGTCCTTCTCATATGTAGCTAACCACCCCTTCTGAGAAATGGAAATCCAAATCTATCATGTAATACAGTCTTACAAGGGCTAAGCCATTCACAATTTCTACAGACATAACAGGTGAAGGTAGAAGTGTTCCACTGATACAATTCAAGAGATACACAATTCGATAACCTTCCTATCTTCAAAAAATATAGGGTTTGAGATCTGATGAAATATTTACACAATTTGAGAATGATGTGATCTAACACGTGACTTTCCAACACACCCCTATACATCAAATAGTTTACTCTATTCTGCTTTATGATTGGACCATACCAAAGTGTGAATGGGGATGTCTGGACTCAACATCGTGACATACAGGTACAGAATGACCGTTACACACCACTGTACATCAAATAGTTTACTCTATTCTGGTTACTGAAGTGTTGATAGGGATGTCTACACATACGTATACCATTCATCTATGTCAAGGAAACTGTCACAAATTTACTTTCTTATGGACTCTAAGATACACTTTAGGGTTATCTAGTTCAAGATTATGCCCTTTTTGTCTTGACACAAAGTTTGACGCATTAACTTTACCTATTTCAATGACAAACAACTGACAAAAATGAAAACTCCGTTGATATGGTTACAAGTACTTATAAATCAAAGCTCTGTATCTGCCTGAACGTAAATCCTTGCTTTCCTGGTGAACATTGATACCTGTATGGGGAGGTAGTCTCCCAGGACTGACCTAGGGAGTCTTTTGCAAGAATAATCTACAGCATCTTAAGGGTCACAGCAGCAATATTCATACAAACATTTTACTAAATTGAGATGGGTAAATCTTGCACTTTTGTTTTAGAAAATATTGTTTTAAAGTTACATGTGCACAAACATCTCTACTTCCTGTGAAAAGAGCCACGGATTCAGGTTGAAAGCGAGGATTTATTCTCAAGAATTTTGGCACAGTACAAGGTTTTAATTTATTTGCATTAAACTGTGTGTGTATACATCATGGATATGAACATGAAACACGGAACAATGTAGCCATTTAGTGTTTGTGACATCATAATACAATATTTTGGGAACTTAAAACTACACTATACTAACACTTCCTGTCAAAATATCTTTCGATCTCCACACCTGCAGACCTGATACACACTGGAGGATGTGTTTCAGTACAGAGTACTGGGTTCATGGTCCTACAATCAGGTCACAAGGTGTAACCAGTACATAGCAATGGGTTTGCAGTGGTGTCATTGGTCAACTTTTCTCTTACAGCATGGCATGCATGCCAAGGTGGCACACACACCCTGCACATTGTGCATCTTACAACCAGCAAGATGTTTTGTTTATACATCTGACAACTAAGCAACTATAATACATTTTAGTTTTAAAAAGTGATGAGAGATAGCATATAGTACTAATGACACGGTATTGTCACTAAAAGCTCATCGAATTATTCCCTGTTTTTTTGGGGTTTTTTTCACAGTTTTAAGAAGTCAACATGGTAACTAATGATGAACACATGTTACATAAGATTCTGATGTGTATGAACATTATTATTTGCTGAATTGAATGGGAACTCCACGCCAGGAAATACAGACATTAAATTATGGGTTTTGGAGAGTCATTTCATGATGATTTTACATCACCTACAATTACCGGTACTAGCGATTTCAGAGAGAACAATCAAGTTGTTCTTGTGCTTTTATACGATATCTTTGCTATGGGACACATTGCATCATGGGAGTCAGCAGAAATGTATTCGTGATTGAACAATGAATATTTCTGCTGACTCCCATTAGGCAATGTGGTCCATAGTAAAGATACCCCATGAAGGCATAAGATCGTGTCTAGTAAATGTCTCTATTTCCAGGATTGGCTTTCCCCTTTTGAGCACATTGGTGAGACAAATCTGGAAAGTTAGCCATGTGTTTAGTAGATACTCAGATAAACAATATAGACAATATCTTTTGCACATTAAAAATGACAGTCTGTAATTTTGACTAGAACACGGTTTGTTTCTATGTTACAATTAAGTGATGGTGGGCTAAATTGAAAAAAAAGAGAGAAGCATATTACATTCTTGATAAACATAAACCAACTGTTTCAATGTTGTTGGATATTTTAAAAATTATTTATAATCACTTATCTGTATAACCTTTCAAAATTTGGGCTAAAGACGAATACTGAAATTAACAAAACACAATGTGAAATGTACACATCATCATGGTACACATTTGTATGCAAATACTGCAATTCATTTTAAAAGCTATACGATGCATGATATAATAACTGTGATCTTCAGCATCTTGAGATTTCATAAAACAACAGATTCCTATATTTTGACCATTTTCTGATGAGTACTAGCAGCAGCTATGTAACAGCAGTTACAAAATTTGGTGAAGTTTTCAGACTCACAACCAAGATTCAAACAAATTCATTCTCATCTGTAACGTTACGTTACTTTTAACTGAGACTGTTCAATCACCTATCTGCAAGTCATGCAGCTTATGATATACACAATATATCACTAGCCAATCGGGCAGATTTCTCACAACAATGCTTGTCTTTCTGGTCTCTCCCTCATAGATTTTGAAAAACTTCATTTTCTGGTGTTGGAATCATATGTATGAATGACTGAGCAGATCGATTGACCAATTTGAAAAGGAAGACTGCAAATGTACATGCTGCTACAAACTACTTTTGAGAGCAATCAAATTCTGTAATAGCGACTCCTATAGGCCAAAGTATGCTTTTCAAAATAGTTGATCAAATTTTGAAATAGCGCCCCCATAGGCCAAAGTTCTCAAAAGAGTTGGCGATAAACTTGTTATGGCACCCTCATAGGCCAACATTTTGCAATCATTCGAAGTGTTTACAGGACCAGTTTGTACAGAGAAAATAAAGTTGGTATTTAAATGAATATTCTAAGCTACTATGTAAAGAATAAGTATTTTGTACATAAGAAAACAGTTCACTTTTGACTCTAAAACTACAAAACTTTGCCATGATGTAAATGTACTTCATGTCATGCCAGTCAAATGAAAACTTAACATGTCAGAAATAATGTCAACTCATTGTGATTAAAGGCAGAAATTAGTTGATGCCGATAACATACACATGATACTTTTGAGAGTGATTTTAAAGAAATAACTATGGACACTAGTATGTTGAGAAGCTTTAACCACATGGGTGCTCTGGTAGTGGTGTTGCCTACCAGAGGTGATGAGTAGATTTTAGAGCAGTAAACTAGACATTTTAAAACATAGGAGTGTGTCCCCCTGATAAAGCACCCTGTAACTAGTATGTTGTCACAACTCTTGAATATTAAATTGGATTGGTAGCTCAAATTATCATAAACTTCTACCAGAGACAAAAGCAATTCCAAATACCCAACATTATTTATACAGGTAGTTTTATTAAATATGAACGAAGCAGAGTAGCAGTACTTTAAGATGACTTTCATTAATTCTATGTCTCTCATTGTATACACATAAATACATTACAAATGATGAGTCTACTGGCTAAAAAAAAAAAAAGTTTAAAAAAAAGTAAAACAAAAAAAGCAATTGTACATCTTGAAATGGATTCATCTGTGTTGGTCATGCAATGTCTTGCATTAAATTTTTAACCCATTGAAACACAAACTAAATTGCTATTTTTGAAATGTTTGACTGTGTACTTCAGTAAGTGTACATGTATATGTTCGTGAAAGTGTCAATTCTTTTTCATATTTCATCAGTCTGAATGACTTAGAAATGACAATTGAAGTCAGAAGGAAACTTTGACCCATTTGCTCCATTACACTTCCTGAATTTCAGCAAGAAATTATAATTTACACTCAGATAGGCATTCATGTGATCTCCATGTGACATCAAGTTTTCCTAATCCTGCCATAGGGGGCAGGGCGTCAACTTTTATTTCACAACATTGAAGAAAATAGGATAATGAGAAACATAGAATAAACTAAGACTGCTCTTTACTAGCATTGCACCAAAAAATAGGATTGAGGCTCAACAACCAACTTTTCAGAGGCAAGTTTTTCCTAAATTTATGTCTACATTACTACTTTTACAGCAAGTGTTTATTTTTCCTCATCACAATTTTTCAAATGTCTTGAATTTATCTCTGCTATAAATTTGTAACATGAATCTGACACAAAAACATTTAAAAGCCATACAAATTCATTCTCCCATTCAATCAACATCTATTTGTCTTGGTTCTTTTTACCAGGTGCACTGTGCAGTTTTGACCAATCAGAACACACATGGTAATTCTATGCATATTAGTTATTTATACACCAGATGTGTTGTCTATGTCAACTTGAACATTTTAAAACAAACAACAATTCAATCAACAACTAAATGAGTGGGTGATTAGTGAATTCCTGAGAAAATGATAATTTTTCTGGACAAAACTTTTGCAGTCATACTTCTACATCCACTTTAACACGACTTTACACAGCTTGGTACCCAGCCACTCAAAAAACATGTGCAATTTGAATATACAGCATCATACACTGGTTATATTATGAGAAATTTGAACATACACAATAACTCCTTGAGCACCAATCTTTCCCGCCAAAACTGGTGATCATTTTTTCCTAAAACTCCAACAATTTCAATTTTTTTTCAAAAATCATCTCAACAACAATTCTGGGCAAAGTCTTACCACCATCTCTGCCAAAATTGAACTTTATTTTTATAAAATTTGCATACAATTCGACAATTTCATAACATTTGGATACAATTCGACAATTTTGGGATAACCTAGTTTTGGCGGAAAAAGCTTGACACTAACAAGGGTTGATCAATACAATAAATTGTACACTATTTTGATACTGTTCTCTAGCTACGACAGACATCTAAAAATAAATTTTCATAATTTCTTGAATTAAATTTACTTATCACCCTTAAATCCAATGATACTTTACACTTCATGATTCTTTGTATTAATTTCTCTCATCATCATCCTCTCAAAGACATTTTTCTGAGCTCTGACAAAAACTGAAAAATAATAAATATACATCAGAAATATCGAAATTAAAATTTTAGAACAAAGTTTATTCAAATTCAGCATATTTTTGTTTCTGAATTTCATACAAGTTGTATGTTTGGTCAGCTAACAGTATATTTTTTTTCTCTAAATTTTTCATAACTTACATAAATTTGATATATTCAATCTTTTTGTTTAAAATGACTAAAACACGAAATTTCAACAAGATATTTTTTTATGTAACATTTTTTTCCATCTTATACCAGTACTTTACGTATCTTGTAAAACTTTTCATACTTTTAATTTTCTTTTTTATCCAAAAAAGAGCCAAACACTACTTCTATTCTATTAGTAATAGTATGACGCACAGTAAAACACTGAACTGTGTCACTGACCAAACAACAACTTGACTGCTGTTTTTATCCCAGAATGCACCTCTCCTGTTTGTACTTCCGGGTCAGATTAACATCTTATGTATAAAGATAAAATGGCTGAATTTTTAATGTCAGTCAATTTTCTGAGAGGGTGGGGTTCACATGTTTGTGAATACAGCCACTGTAATAATACAATAATACCATTTAATACAACTTTTCTTGAAACCGAGATCGTGACGTCCTTTGTTTGAGCATTTAAATACTATTTGGGGTTTCTACAAGAATGAAGATATCAAATTTTTGTTCACTTTCACAAAGTTTTGTCTGTGAACGAAAATATTTTCACTAGATTTACATGAGTTGACCTATGACCTCTCTATCTTTCATAAATCAAATACATAAATTAACTAAATAGGAAAACTTATGCATAAATTAAAATCAACAAATTAATTTCAAAACTACATTGTGGGATCATATCGATTAAAAATTAAGAAAAAAAATTAAAATTATATGAAAAAGTATAATGAATGAGAATTTCAAGTGTCTTGCCACAACCCAAAGCATGAAAAGTAACAAGTACTTCTTGCAAAAATCTTTACTGAAGGACGTTCAAGTCAAAGTTCATTATCTTTTTTCATGGCCTTTGTATGATAATTCAGATGACCCTTCTCATTTCCATAATTGGTTGCTAAGGGTGTGGCCTGTTGACATGGCACCCCATCCTCCGTTTCCAGCTGCTGCCGGGATACCTTGTTGAAGTCCTGGAGAAGCTTGTTGCCAGCCCATTTGAGTGGTGCTAGGATGTGTACCTACTCGGAGTGCTTGCATTTGTTGTTGAACCTAAAAGACAATCACAGTAGGGTTAGGGATTTTTAGCTCCATGATGTATGCCTTAAATGAGATATCAACATGGCTCAGTATTACTAATATTGTCGGTGTAGAGAATCTATCAAACTTGTAGTTGAAGCATAGACTGGCCATACGCATATTTTATTTACTGATACATTGCACGAGAAAACTTTTTTAAGCAGCCAAAACAAACTCTCTGAAAGTCACAAATATTCGACTTCTGGGGAATGTGACTCTGAAGGAAAACAAGACATGTTTTCTTGTTCGTAATTTAGAATTCTCAATGTTTGACTCAAATGATATAATCAGTTTCTCTTACTTTTTGCTATTGTTAACATGAAATTCTTCATCACATAAACGCAAGATGTTTACTACATAGTTGGCAGGTTTTTTCCTTATATGATACATGTACAACTTACAACACAAGTCAGTTTAATTCAAACTGTTTATTCTGCTTCCAAACTGTGTACCACTACACATCAAACACAACACATGTACATCAAAAATCATCAACTTAGGGTGTCCATTCAGAAGGCATAAAGTTCCCCACCCATGTGGACGAGCACCCTTAAACACAACACATGTACATCAAAAGTCATCAACTTAGGGTGTCCATTCAGAAGGCATAAAGTTTCCCACCCATGTGGACAAGCGCCCTCAACATAAAGAACCATATAACTTTTGTTTGTTACAATTCATATACTTCCAAGCATGATTGAATATGAGTATTTGAAATAACTGTCAAGTGTTCTTACCTGTTGAACTTGCTGCATTTGGTACTGTGAAAGAAAAGGATACAACATTTTAGAAAAAACAACATATGAATATTTCCTCCAGTATAAACTTATTTTTAAAATTCATATTCATTCATTCATGAGTAAAGTTTTAACTGCATTCATGTTAATAGTAAGTGCCAAGCAAGACTAAAAGTGTGCTTCAATAAATTTTGTTGTAGTTTGCTTCCCAATAACAGCAAAATTATTTTGTAACAACAGCAACTCTGAAAAAAAAAAAGATCTGCTGTCGAATACACATTTATACATGATACTAGCAGTAGCCGAGACTTGAGTCTAAGCCTAAACGATTCCCTATGATGGCGATACAAGTCGTTTGGGAATGAGGCAGTATGACTCTTCACATTCTTTCTTTGGCCAGACCTGACTTTCATTGGGAATATACATGTAACTTTCACAGCTGGTCTCATTACTCCACAGAACAACATCAACAGCTTTTGCTGTATTGGAGTATAGGTAAAACAAACTATTAAACTCCAAATCAAACTTGGCACAAAGTGTGATAAGACCTGCCTTCCATTGGAAACACAGCTTTTATGCCTGGTTTATTACTAGTAGTATTACCACACAAAATATCACATCAACAAATTGACAGTCATGGAGTATAGGAAAAACAAACTATTAAACTCCATATCAAATTTGGCACAAAGCGTGTCATACATGGCTCTTCTGACCAGAGCACCTAGGCAGCCAAGCATACTTATGATAACAACGAAAATTGCTTTGTCACTTTTCCTAGTACTGTTCAGCCCCTGATAAATGCCGTCTGTAAAGAGCTGAGATGATGGGTAGTTTGTAATAAATACTGCTTAATAAATTAACCCCGGACTTGCCTTTGTTGAACACAAATTGAAAACTGTATTCTGAGCACACATTTTATGCAGAAAAAGATATCAAACAGCCAAGGTGCTCTTTTCCTGTCTATAAATGATTTATGTGACCAAATTTCTGGGGCGAACACTACTAGCACAGAGATATCTATAGCATCATCAGTGAATATCTCATACACCCTAATCTACTGTACCAGACAACTTAACTCTACTAGTGCACCTGTTAGGCACAATACAAGCAGGTGTGAAAGTGATGTTAGTAGAGAAGGACTGCCGATGTGAGGTCTGTGTTTTCTAAGAAACAGAATGAAGTGAATGAGAAAGTGAAAGAAATGTTAGAAAGAGAAAGCGGTAAGTATGTGTACATGTGGTAAGTGTACATGTGGTATGTGTACATGTGATATGTGTACATGTGATATGTGTACATGTGGTAAGTGTACATGTGGTATGTGGTAAGTGTACATGTGGTATGTGTACATGTCGTAAGTGTACATGTGGTATGTGTACATGTGGTAAGTGTACATGTGGTTTGTGATAAGTGTACATTTGGTAAGTGTACATTTGGTAAGTGTACATTGTACATGTGGTAAGTGTACATATGGTAAGTATACATGTGGTAAGTGTACCGTGGTAAGTGTACATGTGGTGAGCATACATGTGGTAAGGATACATGTGGTAAGTGTACACATGCAGAGATTGCGAAGCCAAGAATTCATAGGATGCACTAACCCCACACTGAGTGGTACTATGCTATGGCTTATTTTAAAGAATGCTGATGTAGACAGCAGAGAAGTTGTGTCTGAAAAATAATCATGATTTCATTCAGGTGATCTAGACATTTGATAACCTCTGCAAATGTACAAATCAGAAAATTTATAATTTTGCTTATTTTCAATGTCATTGGTAAAAGTGAAATAGTACCAACAGTGACAAATGTGAACACCCCCCCCCACACACACACACACACCCCAATCCCCTTGGAGATGGGAGCCTTGAAGTGAGCAACCCAAACCAAAGGTGAGTGACTCAATGCTATCACCCAGCTATATTCTCACTCACAGGAGTAGTTACTATACAAATTTGTCAGAGATTCCTGGAGTAATGATAGGGACGATTACCAACAATCACACCAGACTCATGTACAGCCTTGCAGGTGTTATGTGTTCATGGTGCTTGGCCACTCCAGTAGACTTATTACGAATATACATGTATCCCCCCCCCCCCCCCCCCTTCTTCAATTAAACCAAATCTTTGCAATGCTCTGTGTTACGTTTTCTCTGAATATTAAAATCAACTCAAAACTTGGGACATAGTGATAACATTAAAGTAAAGTTAGAGACGGTTTTGTCTTATTTAAGGGTACTTCTTTAAATGAATCCATTTATGATATCAAAGTATGATAAAATCAAGGGGAGTGGGGTTGAGTTGTGGGGGTATGATTGATTACGTTCCCATTGATCTGTGCATGGAGGTAGGCATTTGACAAGCTAGAGCTGGAGTGAAGTGACACTTGGAGTTTAGAATGGTGTTGCTATTGTAGTGGAGTAAGATGTGAAAGATATACGGCAAGACATGCTGAGCTATAAAATTATAGAAATTATCAAATATTAGTAATGTCTACCTGCTGTTGATACTGCTGCTGCATTTGATACTGTATACCGGTAGGTAAAGAGAAATAGGCATGATTAGTCAGTTTCATATCACAATTAGCCAATAATCAAATATTAGTTACCATAAGGAAACACATTCCATCAATATTTGCCATTTCCTGTGAATGTGGAACAACACATATATATGCAAAAACACATATATATACAAACACAAACATCAAGACAACCAGAGCAAGACTCTCTAACTCTCCCCTGTCTGTCTGTTTCCCCCCCCCCCATCTCTCTCTCTCTCTCTCTCTCTCTCTCTCTCTCTCTCTCTCTCTCTCTCTCTCTCTCTCTCTCTCTCTCTCTCTCTCTCTCTCTCTCTCTCTCTCTCTCCCCCCCATTTTCTTTTTCTCATATATATACAACTCTCCCCTGTCTGTCTGTCTCCCCCCCATCTCTCTCTCTCTCTCTCTCTCTCTCTCTCTCTCTCTCTCTCTCTCTCTCTCTCTCTCTCTCTCTCTCTCTCTCTCTCCCCCCCCCTCGTTCTCTCTCTCCCCCCCATTTTCTTTTTCTCATCTACATTGTGTTTATGGTTCAAACTAATTCACACTGCTTGTTTGCAAGTGATGTCATTCTCCTCAAAACTGTGCTGCATTGAAGAGACATCATGAAGAAAACATGCTAAATGGTAATAGACAAAACCAGAAGAAAGCAACAGAGCCTGGTAATGCAAATAAATGAACCTTGACCTCACCCAATGACCTCTGACCCTGTCCAATAACTTTTGACATTGATCAATGCATCTAAAACCAAGCATTTAGGTGAATGAGTGATATTTAGCAAAATTATTCAGCAATCATTGAAAATAAAACATCCCAAACAAGTGATGTTAATACAATGCCTTCAAAATCCATGCTTGCCATAAAAGACCACAGGAAGTGAATCCTAAGCAAGTTGATACTGCGATAATTTTGAGATTTTTTTCTTTTCTAAAATTGAGCCATGCAACATTACACATGCAGAAACGGATGAGTACCTGGCGTCGGAATGTACACATACGATACCGGTACTTTAACGAATCAAACGAACAAATGCATTTATGTTAGCAGAAAGTATGAATTATGATTTTAATAACAGTAGTATCAATAGAACGTTGTGACATTAATATCTATGAATATGACACCAGCAATATGTCAAATCAAATATCTCTCTTTGTAGGAAAGATCTGATGCATAAATCACTATTCCTTATACTGAAACAAAATGTATGTTTTGATAGTGTTATATTATAATCAGGGATGGGAAGACGGTAAAAAGACAGGGAACTGGAGGCACATATGTGACTAACACTTTCCTCCTCCTTGCCATAAGCTAGATAGTGAATGTTTACACAAAGGATCAAAAGTGTGGCTGAGTAATTAGCACCTGAAGTGTACACTTCATGCTGACAACAGCTAATGATAAACATTGGGAATAATTAGGAACTTGCAATCCAGACTGAGCATGCTCAGACACAAAGGACTATGAGATTATCTGTGATTATCATAATACGTAATCTGGCGCTACCGATAAAATAAACCTCCCGCAATGGTCAGGGTGAATATGAATTGATTATTTGTGGTTACAAACAATGAAACAATATTGTTTACAATAGTAATTGAATAGTATTTATTATCACATTTCCCATGATGCAACATTCAACATGGCGGGTTTGCAAGTTCCCTATTCCACTTCACATTGATAATACATCCCTATTACACATAAAGGTAGGCAAAAAACATATGTAAATCTTCACATATATGCCTCCAGTTCCCTATGATACAAGGCTGAAGCTACCCTCCTCACACCTGGGTTTCCCATCAAATCTGTGGTTACAAAATGAATGAGAAATGGTGAACATGTAGGCAGATGCTCACAGCTAAGTAACCAGGTGTTTCGAAACCATAGCACAAACCGTGTCATTAACTTTGAACTGAATTAACAGAACTATGTTTTTATAGCAGGCAATTAGTAAAGTTGATAAAATGGAAGAAAGGTGATATGAGAGTTAAGATAGAATGCATCTCGGGAAAAATTTCCCTGCAAATCTTAAAACGTTCTTCACAGTTTCTAAAATTGATCCAAACTTTGCCATATGCTTGTTCCTGGTCCTTTTGAGCTATCAAAAGAAATTTGGGATTGCCCATCTTGTTTGCAAGGAAATCAACAATCTGTTATTTTCCAATAGATTTAAAACAGTATTCGGCGGCCATATTGGATATGAAAATGGTGGCCATATTGGATATCAAAATGGCTTCACTTTGAGATCATATTGCCCTCAATTTCGAAAATCTTCATGGTGACCCCTGATTGTTTTCCATTGAACAGTGAATGGGGTTTGAATATTCTTCAAAAAAGTAATGGCAAATATTTTCAGATTTTTTAATCCCGAGGTGCATACACTACTTTAAGAGAGAGAGAGGCTGAGCATTAGATTCTGACCTGTTGTTGCATTTGTAGTTGAGCTTGATATTGCTGTTAAAAAGTAAAGAAGACATTACGATGACAACATTACAGTTATTATCACTAAAAGAGTATAGAAAATAGATGTATTATTAGAATTATCATTGCAGGTCTTTCAGCTTATCAATTAAAACATGTTATTTGAATGTTTCCATGGAAACAGAGTAGGTGGCATGCTACTTTCTTGGAAGAACTTATTTAAAAAGAAACGATGCAAACAGAATATGAATAGCTCTTGTGTTAGAGGAGAGTATGTTAGAATTATATTTAATAAAAATCTGGGGTTTCACAATTTTATCAACTTTTGTTATACTTATTCAATTTGATAACAAAGTGGCAGATGACTACATGTATGTCTTTTCTCCTGATATGTTGTTGTTATAGCAACATGGTAAACATGGGTTTGCAGTGGGTGTCACAAAAGGCCAACTTATTGCTGTTGTGATCAGAAATCGCAGTCATTTCAGTACTCACTACAGCCTACAGGTGATGGTGACTGCCAATTTTAAAGTACACAGTTCTACAAACATTGAACATTGTGCAAACCCCAGTAAGTGAAACACCAACTTCTGATTATCAGTCACCCTCACTTAGTCTTACATACAGCTAATAGAATTGTATGAATGCTAGGTACTGTGAGCAGAACTTCAATATCTTGTATGTATTGTACATACCTGTTGCAAGTACTGTTGTTGTTGTAGCTGTGCGTTGTATATCTGCTGTTGTTGTGGTGGCTGTTGCTGTGGCTGTCCCATCAGGTTGAAGCCTGCTTGTTGTGGTTGCTGTTGTGGTTGCTGTTGCTGTTGTTGTTGTTGTGGTGGTTGCTGTTGACCATACATCATACCAGATGCTGGTCCATTGGTCATTGGTTGAGCCATGTTAAACTGGTTTTGAGGTTGAGTTTGGGTCTGAGGCATATACACACCACCTGGTAAAACATGGATGACAACATCAACAGGTTTTAATAGTCAATTTAACTCTTGGTCAAAACATTCAGTTGTATATGTTATAACAAAATATTTATATTTTTCCACCCTTGATCAAGTCTATGCAAAATGCATGTGAACAACATTGACAAAACATTTTTTTTTAGATTTGCATTTTCCATCCAATCTTCTGATGCATAGATGTGTGTGTGTGTGCATGTGTGTTGTATGGCAATTCAGTGAGACTGAGGCAAATGTATTTTGACAACGTCTCCTAGACGTACCTGGTATATTAATACATAGTTTGGTTACTCGATGACCAGTACAGTGCCATAATGAACCAAGTGCCCTCCCTACCCCCTCCCCAATGATTTTACAAGTATACCTACCAGGTACATTATACATAGTTTGGTTACTAGACGACCCATACAGTGCCATAATGGAATCTTTAGACTTCTTGGACTTTTCTGGACTGCTAGCTTCTTCTTCTGCAGTGTTAGCAGTAGCTGTACCAAACAATGGTTCATCTAGAGGATTCTGGTTTTCTGTTTGCGGAACTAAATTTGGTTGCATACTACTAGGAGTACCATTGAATGTCATGCCTAGGAGATCGTTTGATGAACTTGGGGCTGGTGTATCTGTGGTGTTAAATAAGACACAAGGTCATTTGATGAACTTGAGGGCTGGTGTATCTGTTACTTATTACACCTTACTGTTCAAATGAGCACAAGACAAGTTACTAATCTCCTGTTATCACTCACACAATTACAGGATAAATTGACATTAATGATTGAACACTCACCCAGTGACAATAAATCTGAAACAGCTGATTGTTTGGCTGGTTGTTGTTGTTGTTGTGGCGCTGCTACTGGTGAAGTAGATATGAGACTATTGGTTATACTGCCCTCTTGTGGTGGAGGTGAAGCCTGTACAGCTGCCTTGCTTTGCTGCACAGGTTGTTGTGCAGCTTGGGTGGCTTGAGGGCGTGGTACAGAAGCAGCCTACATAACAAACATGAATACTTCATCATTAAGATTTCCTAAACTAAATAACTAATGGCATTTATAGGCATTTTCAAGTCATTTTCCAGAAGCATTTAGTAGTTACAGTCAAAAGTTCCCATCTGACTTGCCTCAACACAATATACAAAGACAAATTAATATCAAAAGCAACAGTACTTGTAAACGTGTCCGGGCTAATTAGTTCATAAATGTCTTTTCCTTTTCCTTTGGGAGTTATCTATATTTGTGTACAACTTCCAAGGCCTTTTTAACAGACAGTTTGAAATTCCCTACCTCCCATGGATTTCGAAGGAGAAAGCACATATATATGAAGCCAGTCATTTCAATACTGATTTCTTCTTGGCCATGTTTCAATCATTTTCAAGTCACATCTGTACTTTAAGTTGTCTGAGTTTATCTCACACCAAACAAAATAGAGATGTCCACAGAGACGTTGAAGTTTAGAAATCCCTTATTATGCTGTGTTTCACTTCGTTTATTTTACTGTTTTGTTATTGCGTATGAGATATTATGCTTTGCAGTAGCCAAATTGAACAAGTTCAACCTAAAATTATGCATGTTATACCCTAGTTTAGGGGTTCTCTTATGTCAAAATAATCATGTCTATATGAATCAAAATGATTTTTCATTATGCTTGAGTAGGTATAATTATATTATTCGCAATGTATTTCTTCATTCTGAAAGAAAATAATTGCGACATGAGGCCTTTGACAAAATAGAGGTTACCTAAGGTGCCCTGTCACTACTCGTCCATTGACTCATAGTGACAAGGCACCTTAGGTCACTTGTATTTTCGATGCTAACAGAAAACTATTGGGAATGTCACCCCTACCTCAGCTGGTTTGGACAATGTAAGTGATGAGGATCTTTCTCTTCTTTCACGTTTCTTCTTTTCTCTCTCAGTTTCATCATACCTAATCTCTTTCTTCTACAAAAACAACAAAGAAAACAAAAATACCCACAAAATCATCCTTCTGCCTTTCAAACTATACACCTGTATGTGTGTGTGTTTCCTTCATGCATATCCCTCTTCATACCCATACATGTACTTGTAATTCCACTGATGTGGAATATTCCATCATGCCTCACCAACTATTGGGGAAATGGGGAACCAAGTGTTTTTGATGTGCATTCACTCATATATATATATATACCTTAGAGCGAGTTTTGCCAAGAAAGGGTCATTCACCCTACTTTGCATATCATTTGAATAATCAACTTAATTTGCATACCATATGAATAATTACCACATTTTGCATACTGTATGAATAATTATGTCTCATCAGCATCATCAGGGGTGTACTACAATTTGGGAATGACAGTCCCTTCAAAGAATTTTTTTCATTACTAAATTTGATGTCCGTTGTTGAACAACTGGCAGACTGGAATAGAATGAATAACACATCTTGGCAAAACATCACATTACCATTCTTCTTACATGTTACAGCACCTTTTGTAAAACATTATTTTAAGGTCCAGAATTCTGTTTGGTGATTTCTAAGGTTTCAAAAAACTTACATAGAAAAATAGTGATCAAAATTTTAAAGTGTAACGTGCAACTAAATTTAAAGGTGAATTATTGAGATCAGAATAGTATAGTTTTTTTTTGTTCTGATTTTCAGAGTTTTTCTTCATCCATTGTTCACACAAGTCCATTCCATAGACTTCTTCTGAGCCAAATTTTCTGTATCTCTACATGTATTTTTTATAAAGACTGTTCAGTACAGTGTTGATAGAACAAGACTTTTCTGTGTTTCCTTAAGGTAGCGCAATGTGTATGCATTGAAAGTGAAGGTTGAACACCATTGGCTGATAGAGAGCACATACTGTACAACTGCCCAGAACGATAGAAAATTGAACAATCTGTTCTTGTTCTCACAGCACAAGAGCAATTTATATGTGAACGGAATTTTTTTGCTGGGATGAGGAATTGATGAGTATGGTCATATTTAACAATATATCATATCTTTCTGATAAATTTTGACTGTTGAGCTAGCCTACTCCGCTACCTTAAGTTTACGAAATTCAGATACATTATGAAATCAGCCTCACTTTTGTGTTCCACTTTTTAAAGCAAAACAATGGGGGCAAATGATACCATTCTGATCTGTAAATTACACCCTTGTAAAGAAACATGCAATGAGATGCATAGCACAATGAGTGAATGGCCTTGGAAACATGGCAGTGAAACCAGCTGGATTAACACTGTGTGTGTGTGGGATCACGGTGAATCATGAACATGATGAAGGGAAAGTTACCGATTTGTGCTTTTTTTTAACATTGCTGGGTCCACTTTGGGTCTGAATCAAAACACAGAACAAAATAGTAAGCTTAACAACAAAATAATAATAATAACAACAAGATGCTGATGACATTTAATACATGACAAGATCAGTCACAAGATAGGTCAAAGGTCACATGAAATGTTAAAGGTCGCAGAGAGCCTACTTTTCTTTACATTTTGATTTTGGCCATCTACTTACTCTAGGAAATGCAATCACATATGCATACTATAATATACCAAGATTGAAGACATCTATGTATATACTTACAATATTGAAACACTGTTTTTTAGGCTGCCAAAAAGTTATTTTTACCAGTCTAAATTTCACATTTCCGATATGATAAATTCGGCAAATTTAAAAGAGCCATAACTTTTTCTAAATTCAGATGACCCAATTCAGTGTGTAATGTGTAATGCAATGTCACATTTAAATGACCCACAAATATCACTATAATATTAAATGTATGACAACAGACTCTATACTAATGACCTTTGACCTTGAATCAATGTAGCCAGTGCAATACATGTACATATACATTCAGGTGCAATTAATACCATACATTTTTGTGCAGGAGGGGTAGGGGGATGGGGTGGTGGTTAATGATGAGACACGGGGACTGTTATAAACAGAGAACATTTAATAATTGGAATATTGATGAAATTTGACTTTGTTTGGAAGGCCACTCACCACACATATCAAAGCATTGTTATCAAGTGTACTATTATTAGTACTACTGCTTTCACTCTATCAATGCACAAGGTGGGGAGAAAAAAATAAAATCAAAAAATACTCAGAAAAAAAACATTGCAAAGAATAGGTGCAATGTTGGCATATTTTACTGGTCCTAACTGATTAAGAATACAACATTAGGACATGTATTAGATACTATATAATTTGCATAAATAGTTCACAATTGATGCATATACTGTATTATCGGTACATACATAAACCTAGATATTTTCACTACTAGAAAATTTTGTGATTTTACAGTCTTCAGCTTGTTGTCAATGACTAGTTTTTACTAATTACCAGACTGGTACGTTGTGTTCATGTACAAGAAGGCATTTTAATCACTGCTTATTTTTACTAATTACCAGACTGGTATGTTGCGTTCACCATTTTGCTCTCCAAAGAAAAAAGCAAGATAAGTCTTTAGAAAAAAATTCCAGGTTTACAGTATCCGTATCTGTATTGTATTGGAGTACTAAAAAATGCGTGAATTTTGAACTTTTCTACAAAACTAAATTTTTTCCTGAAAATAGCAACTGCATACAAGTACCTTGTAAACTTTGTCTTTTATGAGTTTCACAAAACATAAAACTCAATATATCAGAAAATATGTATTACTGAGTTGCAATAAACATTTCAAGGAAGCATAACATACTACATGATTAGTAATGTGTACATTTCAAGATATCAGACACACTGATCATTCAAATTCAATCAACACTGATTTATACACACTTCATCAGCATGATCAGAGGGAAATTTGGAGTGTTGAAACAAGCCACACAATTTGAAGTGTCAACAAACACAAAGAATCTACCATACATGTACTGATACTGTATATATGATAGGAATGTTATAATTCCATTCTAATGTACTGTACATGTACTGATATCTCATCAGTTTTACATTAGGGTGATCCTATTTTTTTCTTCTGTTTCTCATTACCCAACCGACCCAAATGTTCAACTCCAACATCAAATTATAAACAAAATTATTTGCACCCGCTCATAATATTTAGCTGAACGGTGCCATCTTTGGCAAGAATAAGCCAGTGTCGATACTGTCGACGTCATCTACAGTCATGGCAGCAATGACGACACTTGTTCAAGAGCAAAGAATTGCTTTCAAGATGGAAGTTATTCAAGTAGGGGGCTGACAACTTGCCAATTGTGTCGAGAAGCTGGGAGAGGGTGTGTTACCAGGAATCCAATAAAGAGAAGACAGAGAGGATAAAATGGAGATGGTTTTTTAGTTTTTCACTTTTTATTTTAAATCAGCGGACTGACCCATAATTGCCATGAAAAAGTAATGAGAAACATAAAAAAAATAGGGCCATCCTTACCACTATACAATAAACACAAAGCAATGTCTGAAGGTCCCAACTAATCATAATTGTGTCTATTATCATGGAAGGTCACTCCGTTACGTAATGAGTTGTATGTATACACAACATTTTATCAGGGTATAGCCATTTGGTACAGGCTAAAAATATTTTTTTCATCAAAGAAAACAAGTCATACTGCCAGGAAAAATGTACTACTAAATTTCCACTTGCTATTCTTACATCCATAATTTCTTTCCAAGTACTACATGGTACATTATTGTACTGTGTACCTTGTATTTTGGACTCACATTTTGTATTTTACTCAGACGTCTACAACTCTGGCAATAGAGGTCTTAGTTACTAACATAGACACAAACTAAAACTCTTGCTGTTCAATGTCATGGATTACAATAAGTGCATGCCTTGTTGTGTAGATATACCGGGTAATCACACTGTAATCAAGATAGTGGCAGTTCCCCAAAAATGTACACTGCAAGATTATGGAAATTGTCGGAAAACACCATTCTATGTCCATTAATGTTACAACAATAGTTTTAGTTTGTGTTTGTCTTAGTATACCGAGACCTTGATTGCCGAAGCAGTCTCGTTACACTGTATAAACCAACATCCATTCAATAGCTTATATCAACATGTCATAACAATAGTTATAGTTTGTGTCTACATTAGTAAACTGAGACCTTGATTCATTCATTCATTCTATCCACCCATCCATCCATTCATTCATTCATTCCATCCATCCATCCATCCATCCGATACTAGATGAAGTTGATATACATACATGTATGTATTTATTTAATAAAAATACTGTCTACATTTGGACAATGTCCCTTTGAGAGACCACATGTATGTAGTTTAATGGCACTGGAGCATTGATACAAATGTTAAAACAGCTGTGCTAATTGAATATTACTGAGCAATTGTTTGAATGAAGTAACCAATTACAACTGCCTGTCAATTTGTGATGGATTATTTCTGACATGTGCTGTTCATCCTTGCTACAGCAGGTGGTTTAACCAGATTTTCGGTGAAATTTGTAAGTTTCACTATACATGGAGAGGATAGTGATTTTAGAAAAAAACATCAACAGGTAGAGGAACTAGACTATCCTATGTCAGCCATACCATCTCTGATCATATTTTAAAGTGTACAGCTTTACATGCCCTACCTAGCCTTTGGTTCATCATGGAGGAACTTACCTTTGCTGCCTGAGGGTTAAAAGACTTATCCATGTACTGTTTCTTCTCATACTTGCATCGTATAAAGTTTTCCAGTGGTCTTCATCGAATGTATCAAGGAAAGTGTTATTTGCAATAAATCTACTAGTAAGTCATGACTTTATTTCTATGCTAGCAATCTAACAAAGTCTACAGTATACATGTACATATATACACTGACATGGCATCTGACATCTCTGTCTCCTCTGTCTCTCTCCCATCGCTATCTGTCTGTGTCTGGCACTCTGTCTTTGTCTCCCCCTCTCCTCTCTGTCTCTCTTTCTTTCTTTCTGTCTGATTGTCTGTCAGTCAGTCTGTCTGTCTGTCTCTGTCTCTGTCTATGTCTGTCTGTCTGTCTGTCTGTCTGTCTGTCTGTCTGTCTGTCTCTGTCTCTGTCTGTCTCTCTGTCTCTCTCTCTCTCTCTCAGGACACTGGCAAGGATACGAATCTGTCTGTGGTCTTCTAAATGTTGGTGGCAAATGAGCTTCATAAATATCTCTAGCCTTTTTGTTTCCCATATTGTCCATAGACTGTAAAAATAACAATACACATATCAGTAAGTGATTGTTTTACATTGTACATACATACATACATACATACATACATACATACATACATACATGCATGCATGCATGCGTGCGTGCATGCGTGCGTGCGTGCGTGCGTATGTACATATGTACGTACGTACGTACGTACGTACATTGTACATACATACATACATACATTGTAAATTCAAGAAACATGGGGGGAAGCTACATGTACATTGTATAATAACTTACAAGTTACATTTTAACAATTTTATGTACATTTGTAACAGTCTAAAACAGATTGCAATGGTAAGACATGTATGCAGTTGACAACACCTGGACTGCTTTACAAACTGTTACTGATGACAGTCATTGACTTCAGTTATACATGAATGGACATACATGATGTAATGTCTACAGCTATCAATATTTAAAATTAACTTTCTGTATCACTGAATACTGAAATATATTTCCATTTTCGAAGTATGTAATATTCTATGATTTAATAATTGGTTAACAGAAGAAACTAGACATATTATAATGAAATGTTTATACAATGTAGTAGGCAAGAAAGGTACAATTGTATATACAATGTATACCTCTAACTACTTTTGAAACATGGTTATACATGTACAAATGTACCTATATGTACATACATGTATAATGTACCGGGTATGGGGTGGGGGTGATCTACATGGATGGACATCATGTCTACTGCGATCAGTGTGTGGGTGTGGGTGTGTGTGGGGTGGGGGGGGGGCCCTGCAACACAGTCATGATGTACATGGATGGACACCATGTCTACTGTGATCAATATCTATAATTGACTTTCCATATCAATGCATACTATTATAAAAATCAATCTTCTCAGAGACAATATTGTATGGTTTCATAATTGGTTAAGTCAAGAAACTAGATATATTTCAATGTACAATGGCAGCGTTATAATAACCAAACAAATGTATACAAAATCTACATGAGCTGGTTCTAAAAAAAAATCATTATTATTATGATACATTGGTTACATAAGTAAGTAAATTTAATGGGGGGGGGGGGGGGGGGATGCTACATTTGTACACACTACTGTCTCTAACTTCAATTGTTTATATGGAATGCATATGGAATTTGGAATCCTGGATAATTTCAAAATCTATTATCGACATGTTTCCATGGCAACAGTTGACTACATATTTGCACTCACCGTAATTTGTTCTTCTGTCCATGTATCTAAATTGACTGATTTAACCCTGGATATGTGGACTCCTAGATTACGATGGATACCAGCACACCGAATACATACAAATATACCGATGTTCCATGATGCCCACCTTGGTCCTGTGTACGTACAAAAAATATCAAACAAATGTTTAGTATTTTTTAAAAAAAACGACTGAAAATGCAGGAAGAAGATTTTATCATGGTTTATAGTTTCAGTTACATGTACATAAAATGTATGTTTAACTTTCAAGTGGTCATACTCTACATAAAAAGAATTACACCTGTAAAATAATTTTATTTTAAATTTCAATAATGACTAATAATTCCTACACTTTTTTCACAGTACGGCTTCACAACCAGTAACTACATTGACATCATGTACGTTTCTGGTCCTTTCAGAAGAATTTACCTTTAATGAGTATAAAAGTTTTGACATTTAAAAACTGGAAATTTGTCTCTTGAGTTAGCATACACTACGGATAGTTATCATCAATTCATGTATGTTTACATAAATTACATTATATGTCACCTGTCACCAATCTCGCATTCTGATTGGTCGAGAGCCCTGCAGATACACAGCCGTATTTTTGCTTGTTGTATCACGTGATTACTGCACGTCCCCTTGTAAACAAATCTAGCAGACAACTAGAGATCGAGCTATAACCAGCATTTCCAATGCCAAATTTGTGGTCAATCGAACAAAATATCACCGTTGTATATATTGTAACAAGTCTTTAAACTGTACTTTTCATGTCACAGGGAAATAGTCAAAAATTCCACACACAACCGTGAAAGTCCAGTGACGGCGAACGCACGGGCGTCACTCGATCGTAAACATGAATTCCTAAATTTATGAAGGATATGAAAATTACCACCACAGAGGGTGTAATTTTTGCTTAACTAGAACAACAAAGCATATCGCGAACATTTATGTGCATTTAATGGAATACAGTTCACAAAACAAAGACGCACTCATTTTTCAGCTGATGGTTATAAGTTTGAATATATCGCTGAGTGATATGCAAATAGTAAACATTACGTCATACTACTGAGCAAACGCGCACTCTGATTGGACGATAAAGTTCAGACTGACATGTAAACAACCGCATTGCAGTTATCAGAGAGGTGCATGATACTACGCTCAACAGTATAACGCGGAAGTGATTTTATTTTAAAATGAAACAGCATTTTTAGACATTCAAAATTTAATTCATCGTCGCAGGTGACGTATAAGTATGTTATTTGCCAAATATCGTTCCATATCTTGCTGCGAGAGGTAATTTTTCCGGTAATAACGGAGAGCCGGAGGCGAGCCGTTATACCGGAAAAATTAACTCTCGCAGCAAGATATGGAATGGTATTTGGCAAATAACATATACTTTTGAATCCTTATCAAGTCACTTTCACTTCTATCATTACTGAAGAGGTTTAAATGTTAATTTTTAACGTCAGTTAGGGAGTTCTCTAATTCCATGAGGAGTCTACACTCCTGTAAACTGTGATGTTCACCCAGTACATGTTCACATTATACAATATTAGATTTCTATTAAAATCTAAAATTTCTGTAATTCAATTCGTACATTTTGTATATAATTTCCATGCTTCTTTTTTGAAGTCTTTGAAAAATAACTATACAGTTACAGTAAACCCGCCAACAAATTATTAGATTTATTGAATTAGTATATTTTAAGAGAAATGAATCTATAACCAACATAAGGTACACCATGTAGTGTGTTGCCACAACAGACGACTGTACCATTACAGATTGATGAGTCATTCCCTGACTTGCATACAATGTACATGTATTAGCCATTTAGATTTTATCCTTGTACATTTTGTACATGTAGTTCTAAGTGAACAGGTGTAATGTCATATGAATACTAATCACATAGTAGTTATCTGACATGTGCACTGCGCAGTCACTAGAAAAGTATGCAGTTTGTATCCCAATACCTAGACCGTGACGGGTACCTCACACATCGGTCAACCTCTCTCAGAGAGAGGAGGCCGGTGAGGGCAGAATAACATGTTGACACAATGTATCTTACAGTCTACCCAACACACTGTTTAGACAAACACAGTTACTGAGTTATATGCCAGCACTTTACTGATGTAATGTTACAAGTGAATGCTTTCAAGCTACCACGTTTGCTGTCATACACTGTACATTGTACATACATGTACATGTAGTTTTAGCAAAGTCAAGCAAACTTGGTATGTAGAGTGATAAAATTCTTCACGCTGGTACAGGGCCAGCGTAAACAAGTGTGTCTGAACAGAGTACAAGAGAAATCATACTTTTTTTCATTGTCCTTTTTTCGAGATAGTCTTTTTTCTATATGACTCATGTATACAAATGTACATGTACCATATGCCATCAATGTGAATGAATGTCATGGATAATAAAGACAATGCCCATTGTAATGGGGTACAGATGTATAGCAGCTGTTCCACAGCAGTACTACACATGTACACGTACAATGTACATGTATATCTATGTAAATGTACATTGTACATACCAATAGACACAGACATTACTATGCTTTTGTTGGTTTTACAAATCTAATGATGGGGGGGGGGGGGGGGGTTAGGGGGGTAGTGAGGGGAGGGGAAGGAAGGGAAATATTCTGACTGTAGTACATACATGTACCTCTTTCCATCCCTCAACACAGATAGTGTTATGATAAAAAATGTCAATTACATGTACATTGTACTTAACTATGGCATACACAAAATTAAGTGTTGATACCTACATGTACAATGTACATACAATACACATACATACACACACCCACCCACCCACCCACACACACACACACACACACACACACACACACACACGCACACACTGTACATGTACACATAAAAGTACAACATCGAAAAAAGAATGAACACAATTTTCATGATCTCTGCATACATGTACAAAATACAAAAATGTACATGTATATCATCAATTTACTGAGTCCTGTTTTTAAACTACCCAATATCTATCTATCCCCGGTACATGTATGAATGTCATCATAGCAATTTATCATCTGCAAACTAGTTTATAGGAAGCATGTGCCTACATGTACTAGACACAACTTATCATGTCATGTCACTACAATATCTAGATATTTTCATCTCAACACAATTACTAGAACTAGTATTCGGCATCATAGATTCATACATGGTACACGTATGACAAGAAATATACACAGCCTAATGTACATGTATCACATCAACTGGGACATGTAAATGTACACCAATTATTCTGACAAAAGCTCTGAAACAAACGGTATAAATTATCTGACAGTCACTATTTCCATGAACTACATACATGTAGTCTGTATTTACAAAATTACATTTCAGTAACTGCATTGATTTTTTTTATTTTCAGTCAAGACACATAAATTATTGACTTTTTTATAATATAACTGAATACATGAAATTCTATAGCACACAATTCAATTACTATACATTTGCATATGATCATTAGCATATTACTGTTCAATAATTGTCTCTGTCTGGCAGGCTCTTTGTCATCATTTGTTCAAACCATACAATTATTTTGCCACAGCTTGTATCATGTTACAAAACAATGTATTGTGGCACAATTATCATTTGTAAGCTTGGACACCGGTACATGTAAATCTAAAGTGCGTATTTCCGTAAACTCAGTGAACAACAAATTCACGATTTTATTTAATTTTAGTGTTTTCGTTAGCGATAAGCAGGTAAAATCTACCTGGGTTCCCCAATTATTTTACAGAGGTTCTCCACCAAAACTGTACTACAATGTATTGGAAACTACACATACAAAAATGTACATGTATGCCATTTTTTTTAACCATATTCCCCTTTCCGTTACCAGGGTTCCCCAGCCTGAGCAAAAACACTGTATTTTATACTGCAGTCTACAAGAGAGTTTTATTTCTTCCCCTGAGTTACATCACAGCTTGAACTAATATTGATTTGCATGTAATATCTACTTGATTCAGTAAAGTGTATAACTATACATTTCAAACAGTTTACAAATTATATTTACTCTCACTCTTAAGTCTAGAGTAATTTTTGTATAAAGGGCAATATTATTCCAGGAAATAAAGACATTCTGATAAACTATGGGTTCTGGTGAGTCATTTCAAGATTTTACATCACCTACAATAAATTTCAATTACTTGTGATTTCAGAGAAACATCAGGTTGATTTTGGGCATTTATACTAGAGTACATCTATGGGCAATTGCATGATGGGAATCAGCAGAAATAATACACACTGTACATGATTTCATAATGAATATTCATGACTCCTGAGTGCTTATTCCTACCAGTGTAAAACATCTCTCAGAGAGGGGAAATAAAAGACACACATAACACCTTATGACATAGACATTCATTTCCTGGCTGAATGGAGAATACCAGGACATGGTAATTATTGATAGAGCTCAGCAGCTGGTAACATGGTAATCTTCAAAGGTCAGATATGCAGACTTTGACCATAGATCCTCCTACCCAGGAGAGTTCATTAACTAGGTCATCATTGTTTATTTACATACATACATACATACATACATACAATACAATGTACATGTATAAGTTCAAGTCAATACATGTACAAATGTACATGTATCGCCTTGCAAATTAAGTTTTGGTGACACACTTGGAGTCAGAAAAGTTTTTGGAAATCTGTTAAAATGGACAAAGAATTCTGATCTACAAATGTACATTGTAATTGCAAATGTAACTGTAACTGTAACTTTAATCTCACTTTGGGGAAAGGTTTTCTACTGTAACCAATGAACACCCCCCACCCCCACCCCCACCCCAACCCAACACATTTTGTAGGTGTACATGCGTATTAGGAATTTTAAAATGATACTCGTGTTCTCCTTTTCATTATAGAAGGTTGATATCTGTTTATTTCATATCTTCATGAATTCATGATTAAAGTCATCAGTATTTGGTTATTTCATGTATGTTATAATAACAGTAAAGAGGGGCAAATCTTACACTACTTTGTTTCAACACTACATGTATTTTCTGAAATGTATTTATAAATTATACACTGACTAGTGTTTTCATTAAATTGTTGGCTGTCGCTACATTGTATGTCATGGATCATGTAATGCCAGTAGACTAATAACTCAACTACATGTACATGTACAATGTAGATGTCTCCTCATAAATAATGCCAATTCTAGGAAAGCCTTTACACAGTACTAATATTACACCAGTGGGTCACAGGAGACATTGACATGAATAAAATGAAATAGAATACATTACATTTGTACTAATCAGATTATAACTGTGACTATGATATCCCAGATGTTACTAAATTTACATTCTATTATAATAATGCAGCCCATTGTACTGTGCTGTGTATTGTTAGCCTTGTAGTATTAGTAAGACCCGGATCTGTCCTCCGAAGCCTCCGAAGCTTGCCAAACAAAAGTGGAGGTTGAGAGTAACTCTGGCATAAATACCATTGATGTGTACCTTTGGTGCAATGTGACCTAAATCAAAAGAAAACCTGATGGTCTGGCAGCTTCACTATGTGTTGTGATGCTATTCTGGATTTGACTCTTCAATGCCATAAAGACATATTTGCGTCTTTTTTTTTTCTTTTTCTTTTTTTTTTTTGGGGGGGGGAGGGGGGGATCCAAGGGCAGTGGGTCATGTACATTGTATGGCCAAATGTGACCCACATCATGTAGAGCAAGCTGAACTTGCAAACTAAACCAAAACCAACATGGCCAGATATCAAGCTTACAAGTAACAAGTGTAAGAACAGAATTGAAAATGTTGGGACATTCTCATAAGTCCAAGTACACACAAAACAATGTACATGTACATTTGTATTTGTGATGGGTCATCTCAGTTAAGTGCCACCATAAAGAGGCTAGTGGTTTTATGACGGTGCATTAGGACAGATTTGTCAAGATTTACAATCCTGGCAAGAACAACACTATGTACTTGGATAAATACATGATATAGAAGGGCATCTCAGAATAAAAGTTGTCTGTAAGAAAAGATCAACTTGTTTACAAGTTTAAGTACACTGTACATAATTTTTCGAAATAAATGTTATGACAAGACTAGTCACTGAATAACTTTAAGGCATGTACAATGTAAATAAATGTAACATCAACATATATATGTACATGTAATCTGTATACTACTGTTGAAAATGGTATATTTATGTATACATCATGATGAAAATTTTTCAGACAGTGACTAACAAATATACAACTTTGCCAAGAATGTCTGGTCTCTAAATCTTTGTATAACATGTACATGTGCATTTGTAAGCAAATAATTTGATAACTACAAAAGTAAACAGGAATAATTCACTACATATAAGTACTTAGTACTTGATTTATAATGTACATGTGTACGTGTATATGTTTTACTAACTTTCAATAAAAACGGCAATTGTCTCAGTTTTCTCCCCAATCTCATTACAATCTGATGTAGTGTCTAGTGAATATGGCTTGATTGCTTTATTTCTTTAATACTCTTGTTTGTTTTTTGTTTTTGTTTTTGTTTTGTTCTGAGAGTGACTGCCGTCTTCCCACATCTGAGTCAGGGAAGGGTAAGTCATAATTTATGTGTAACAAATCAGTCCAAACAATGCTCCTGTTAACACCTTTCGCCACCTTTCTGTTATTCATGGATTCATTTCATCGCCTACATGTATCTGGCTAACCTAACCTTCATGTACATGTACATTTAGCTTCATCTATCATTGTATCAAACTACTATACCAGCAATGAAAGATGTGTTAATATTACTTAGTCTTATGAATAATGATGTACAGAGATAACAAATCATAGATTTCTATATATGTCTAGGCCTGTCTAGGTTACATACATGTATCCATTGTATAATATACAAATGCGATGTTCTTTCTTATTTTTTTCATAAAAACTCAATAGGAAAAATGAGATCTATCCTGACAGTATTAATTAAAAAGTTTTGTCAAGTTCACTGAGTTTAAGTACTGATACTTTATCAGAAGGGATATCAGAAATAAGAGAACTCAATGCACTATGTTATATTTGTATCTTGTTCAAGGACAATGCTGCACATGTTCCCTGAAGTTTTTTTCCTCACATTTTCATTTGACATTTTTTGCATTTGAAAAATTCAAATGAGCTAAAGTTTAAATAATCAAATCAGGAAGAGTAGTGCTTCTGAGGAACAGTGATTATGAATTTTATGTTACTACCAGGGTAATACTGCATTAGTTATTTCAGTTATTAATGGTAATGAGTTTCACTCTTTTTTCTCATTTATATAATTATTATAAATCTACTTATATGCTGCAATTCTTTTTATAGCTGTAATGCTTCCTGTGAAGTGACATACAATGTATAAGTACAAATGTACACCTACATTGTATATGTATGTCATGGCTTGACATTTACTTTTTTTTCTTTCCCAGACCCACTTTCATAACCCAAGAGTGGGTGACAACTATATGTACAAATGTATGTAGAGGCATATGTATTCCTGAACTGAAAACAGAAGGCACCATTGGAAATACAATGTGTGTGTTATTAATTACTTCCTGTTTCATGTCCCTACATTTTGAGTCTTTTATTAAATCACTGATAATCAGTGGTAGCCTAAGTGGGCTACCACTGTACCAGCTGCAATTTATGGTAGCCTCATGACAAGAATTGGTAGTCTGTGGACATTGGACAACCATTAATTTCAAGCCCCTGTATGTTGTGGAATACTGATACACACCTCCTTGGCTACAGCTACTCACAAGATACATGGACATGTACGACTGGAATATTACCTACAAATGTGCATGTAATAGTCTAATAGTACCATTCTGACACTTTGGACATTCATGAAACATAACATGAAAGGGGTGGTGATTTGGTGGGTGGGACAAGGTGACTGGGCATGTGGGTGTGTGTGTTGTGTGTTGTGTGTGTGTGGTGGGAGGGGAGTTGCGGATGGGTTATTTTGGAGGGTTAATCATATCTACATGTACATGTAACAAAGTGAAACCTTCACAACTGCTGAAAGTGACCAAGCATTTACTTTCAATAATACAGATGTCCATGAAAAAATACTTTTACCAATGAAAAACTTGTATATATGTAAATCTATGTACATTTTGCATATATGCTCAATGCAACCAAACATCAGAAAGGGCACTTCAACGTTATCTTGTTGCAACACAACTTTCACACTTCCTGAACTTTCTGGATATACACTGTAGTTCTCAGGATGTTACAAGGACGATGTTACATGTAGTTCAACATTTACCCCAAGACTGCTTAATGGTGTAATGTATCATTTTAATATTAGGTTTATTATTTCAGTTGTACAATGTAGTGTGGCTATTGATGGAAGATAGGAATGGATATTGATGGGAATGCCAGAAGACCCAAGATCTCTAGGAGTCTGAGAATGAGATACATTGTACATACAACAATTTTGCATAATTTATCAAATTTCAAATATGCTATAAACCTGGAAGATACATTGTATATATGTTTGAACACAAACTTCCTACATAAATTGTACTTCTATAAAATCTCAATTCTTAATTAATATACAAATGTACTACTACTACTACTACTACTACTACTACTACTACTACTACTACTACTACTACTACTACTACTACTACTACTACTACTCAGCTTTTAACCCCAATCCTGTCACAGCCATTAGCTTTTACATGAACTTGACGTGACGAGGATCAAAATGTGTTTTGTTTTTGTAACAGATCTCCTTTCTTATTCAACCTACATGTATGGTATGGAAAATACTAGACATTTTGTCACTCTTATTTTAACAATAAGAATAACACCTTAAGATATCCATAGTAACAAATTGTTATTAAAGCTGATAACACATCAAGAGTCTTTTTGATAACTTTTAACATAAAAAACGTTGACCAAACTGTACACTGCGTTACATACTCACGATAGTGCATACATGTACATGTATTTGGTAAAGAGTTTTAAATGTACAATGTAGGTGGTTATGTAAATTTCACAATATCAAAATAACTTAAATAAGAACTCTATGAATTGAATGACTTAATAAGTCACGAAAATAATATCAATATTACATCTTGAAGCCTACAATTGTTGCATTTTTAGCATATGATCAAAATCGTATTGCCTACAACCTATACCGTCAAACATCGACTGTCGGTACATGTACATCATAATATTACTAGAACGTTGACAACCGGGCTTTGAAGTTTGATAGTGCCGAGAGTGGATACACTGACAGCCAAACTTGTAACGTTTCAGTATGTCAAAATATAAAACAACACATCGTTAACAGCCGACAACACGATTGCCTGTGGTAACATGACATGATTGAATACAACTTGTTATGATCATCACAATATTCACATGAGTCTGACAGACTGCGTTTCCGTGTGTGGGGGTCACGGGATATATATTTTCAAACACAGTTGGTTTTGACATAGACCGATCGTTGCAGTTGCTGGTACTGCCATTGGATCAAACCGGTGATGATCGTGTCATTTTTCATAAAGGGGTGGAAACATATATACCACCGTCACATAAGATTTTAGAAGATCACTTGTGTAATACTTATGTGGCATTAATAATACACGATGGGTTGACAATTTGGGAAAACCTGTGATAACATATTTCACCGGTACGACGCCGGTTATCACCATTTTTCCTCGTGTCGTGGCAACTTACCTTTCGCGTCACAGTCGGCGCAATATTTGTTGTCTTCTTCTCGCAAGAGCCTAGCCAACACCCCCTGGAATTTCTCCTGTTTACTCTTTTCTCTATCCCGTTGAGTTCGAGTAGACATTTTGCCGTTAAACTATGAAAATTTGAACCAGGAATATCTCAATCCCACGATTGTTATACACGGAAAGTAAGATGGAGGTAACCCGGAAGTGTAACGTCTAACATCTGATTTGAATAAACTGAAAATCAATCCGCCCAAAAAAATTCTTTCAGATGTTGTAGACGCTTATCAAGACCTTCAAACTATACAAAAAGTTACAAGTTTTTTTCTTAGATAGCATACAATACATTCAGATATTAAGAAATGGTATATGAACCTTAGAAAATATAGAAAATCGTTGCAGGTGTAGGTATATTATTGACAGCTATGGTACTACGGCCAACCGGAACTATACGGAAATAAGGGGTGTTACCGGTCGCGAAAGAAACGATGACGTATGTATGTACGTCACTTTACACTTCATGGAAAGTAGGGAGAGTACAATGTAACTGAGGTTACGGAATGACATTGAAGAAGAAATGTTCTTCCAAAGAAGGACACATGGGTGCATTGTTTGTAATCCATTGTGCAAACGGGAACACATCTGGGAAAAACAATTTTCAGCGTCAAGAAAAAGAAAGTGTTGTTGATATCATAGGATGCCTTAGCTGTTTGTATAGTTTTGTTTACAAGAAGTTAACAACAGAGAAATATATTATCATTATCAACAGTCTTCTGTACAATATAAATAGCCACTCAGTTACAGACCCCGCGTGACATGTATAAGATTTATATTATATAATATTATTTTTTCATACTTAAGTTTATTTTTTACAATATTGATATGACACATATTGTTTACAATGTGCTACACACAACAAATTTTGGTTTCAGACTGTCAAACAGTCAAAATGTCAAACATATAAAAGGCATTTCGACAAGTGACTAGTCAGTCCTAAGACAAACATGAAACACACAATAATGGCAAAATCTGTACGAAAAAAATATAAACTAAAGCCTCTCGCTGAGGGCAGCCTTGCAAAAATATTGTTTCCTACTTTTGGCCGGCAACAATTTTTTTCGAAGATCCTCCAGCTCCAGTCCCACAGGCACTTGTTATGTATCAGAATGTTTCTATCACTGCAGAATAGAATAACATATCGATAATATTGTCGTATTTAGCCAACTATATATGAAAGGGGTTAAATTACACTTGTTTCTGTGATCGCCCAAGTTCACTACATCTATAAGGTCAAATGTAAATTTGGTCAATAATCTTAGAAGCTTTGTTCTCGCAGTCACCATTCATTGTCTATACCAGTATTATCAGAGGTAACCTTTCTGAGAAGACACTAACCCATGACCTTGATCTTCATATTCAAGGTTAATTACAAATTTATTACATACATTTGAAGTCTGCTATGTATAGATATACATGTACTTCAAGTGTGTACACCCATACTTGTGTAAAATAAATTTACCTTTGTACAAAGTATAGGAGGATCGTATTTAGACACTTGTCATCAGCCCATTATTGTTGGCAGGTGGGGGGCTATGTCTTAATGGAACAGAGAAGACTTGTTTTGGAATGTTCATTAATAAAACTACTACCAGTATGTTTCTCTACTTGAAAAAACAATGTGAAACAATATTTGTAGAAAATAAAAAGTTTATTCTTCAAAAGGAAATATCTATTTCATAATTAAAAGAAAGCAGACTTGTACAGTGGATATTAATTATTGATATTGAAATATGTAAAAAAAAAGAATTGTGACAAAGGTGACATACATTTTTTGTACATCAAATTAAATATTTGCTAGCACAAAATAATATCATAGTATTATTGACTATTGTATTGTATTTTGGGGGTATTTAATCAAAGTTTTGACAAATTATTTAAGTCTACCTCATGCTGTTTTAAAAGTACATATTACAATGAAATTCAAATGAGCAGTGTGAAAGCAATAAACACAACTGTGATTTTCAAGATAAACTTAATTTACAAGACCCCTGTATATAAACAATTACACTCTATAAATACTATACTTTGCATTGATGGTTTGAATTGAACTTTCCAAACATTGTAATTGTTTATATACAGGGGTCTAATCAATTGAGTTTATCTTGAAAATCACAGTTGTGTCCTTCACGCTGTCATGTGAATTTCATTGTAAATTCTGAATTAGATTTTTGTGCATCATTCATAAACTAGCCTCTATAGCAATGACTATAATAAATGTCTGTTTTTATCTTTTGAAACAAGATATTAAAACAAACTACAATTTTTATTGGACTTGCATTCAGTAAATGGCAGTATTACAACTGCCGAGACCAGACCATGGACGAACAGAACATGTTGCAAACAGGGAAAGTAAACAAGTGAAAATAACACTTGGCACAGCATGCTGGGATTCCATTCCATCATTTGATAAGAAAAGTTTTATGGCCACTTCACACAATAGTTCAGGTCAAAAACAAATTTCTAGTCCCCCTAACAATTCATGTACATATAAAGAGATGATAAAACTGTTCTTATCAAACCATGATGTGTAATACAAGTCTCTGCTGTTCCAACATGCTGAGCACAGTTATAATCCAATTCAGTTGTTTACTTTCCCTGTTTGTAACAGGTTCTGTTTGTCCACAGTCTGATGTCAGTAGTTGTAAATTAAAGTAGACAAAACAGATACATTGAATGAGCATACTAAGCAGAGCCGCATGTACAGGCTACAACAAAAATTACTGTAAGACAAATTAACCTATCATTTACATCTCTGGAGAACTTTGCAGATCTTTTGACAAAGTCTTGAAATACTTCATTTTAATGAAAACAGTGCAAGACAAATTCAAACTTTGTTTTCCTTTGGAGACTTTGAAATCAATTTTTGGAAGGTGAAGTTTCTTTTACAAGATCTACATTAATTGCAATTAGTATTTGAGATGCACCCTTCCATTAGATATTCTGTCAAGTGAAATACAACTTTTTGTTAGTTAAGTCAAAACAGAAGGCTATCTCAGTACCTCTTTGTTTTGAGACTTTGAAAAAAAAATAGATCACTGGCTAAGTTTCTACACAATCTGCAATGTATTGAAATCACTCTTTGAGATGTACTCTTATGTTACGTGTTCTATGAAGTGAAATACAACTTTTTGATAGTTTAGTGCTAGGGAAACCTTTTCCCATTGTTTGGTGATTTTGAAAAAGTCTTATTGATGGCTAAGTTCCTATAAGACCTACAATGTATTGTCTGTGAGATGTACCCTTCTGTAAGAAATTCTGTGAAGTGAAATCACAACTCTTTTGTGACAGTCTCAGAAGGGGGTTGTTGTTGTCATCAAAGAACTCTCCTCCTCTTCGCAGATCCTGTAGTGGGTGTGTCACCCCCTGGACTAGATGTAGCAGTCTGTCGTGTTCGTTTCCTCTTTGGTGAATTGTCTGGTGTGTTGGTTACGCTACTTCCTCCACTAATTCCAGGCACCTTGATGGCAGCTTTCAATGGGGCTGGAAATGATCAAAATTATCAATTGGAATTTACACATTTCAAAGATTAGCTTTCAAACAGTTTGTTACATGTAAAAGAGTGATAACTGATAAACTTATTGGCTTGGATAACATGTCCTGTTCATGTGTTTCCGTTTCCAATAACAGCCTTCTTGTGAAAAAATTCCAGAGATAATACAGTAATCTATAAAATAGTCACTTTGGAACAGCAGCAGATGTGAAACAGTTTTCAACCTATTAGAGCCCTTGATCATGCAATAATGATGTTATCAATGTCTCCAAGACTAGTGGAATAATATAACATCAGGTGAGAATATATACAACCAACCAACCAACCAACATAATAGTATTGAATACTATAACACATCAAGACATGAGAAAAACTTACTGTCATCATTGGCAGATGCTGAGGAGTCTTTTGTTTTACCAGATTTATCAAACTCTTTTCCTCTAGAAGCTAACAAATCTCTGAAGTCATCTTCTGGCAGTGTGAACTCAATTTCTTTGTTTGGAAATGGTAGAATCTCAGACTCATGCTGCAAGAAGGAAGAAGGAAGGAATTAACATTGATTTGATTTGATTTGATTGAGAAAGCACCATCTGTTGTGTGTACTATCTTTTACATCATAATGTCTTCCAACTACATTGGGTGTTCATTATCATTTCACCCTGTTTGTTTGAGTGTTAGCAGCTGGTCTAAACAATTAAGACATCTCATTTGTGGTTATTTATATTGGGCCAGTAAAGAATAAACTGCCATTTTTAAAAATTCATAATCACATTGTGTATTGTTCGATCAGACCAGTGCTTCCCAAATAAGGCAGTGTTCTATCACACATCACATTCCCAGTCACATATTCTTTCCATAGTAAGCAAATCCCTGGGAAGACTTCCATGCTACACAGATATTATCCTAGGGAAATAAGAATGTGACTAGTGCTGCTATATGCAAATTGAGGTCACTATGCGTCAATATTTCATACCATGTGATATGATCTAAACCAATCACTGAAGGCTACATGAATATGATGTGATATATATGTAGATATATGATAAAAAGACAATATTACCTGACTTACCAATGCTAGTAAATCATACATGGTACCTAAATGATCCCATAACTGTTGTGATGTACATTTTCTACCCGTAGAAAGAATAAACTTTTCATGAATACACATCATATGGAAATTTTTGTTAACTCCTGCAATGACAAAATGAAGAAAGGATATAGTTTTATACATTTGAAAAAAAAAAGAGAAAGAAAAGAACATTAATTTCAGTTGTTAAGTACTCCTCTTCCTACCAGGTTGGGGGGGGGGGGGGTATTTGTTTGTACACACTGAAACAACTAAAAGTTGGGTAAAACAGCATTAAAATCTTCAATTACTTAAAATTAAAAGTTTTCTCTGTTTTCAGTTTTCACTTGTCCCTTTCATTTTCAGTTTGACCCTGCCGAACAACGCAGGTTTTCCCCCGGTACTCCAGTTTCATCCTGCTTCTCCAACACTAGGGCACAAGGGTGCTGCTCTTGTGGTGACAATTCAACAAATTTCTGAATTTATTTAGACGAATAAAGTTTATTATCATTATCAAATCTCTTTATTCATCATAGTTTTTGACATTTGAAAAAAAAAGTTCCATGCATTTGAGCAGAATAGTAGAAGCGAATAATACTGTTCACATTCTCAAAACCATATACAACTTGCATGTCACTTTGCCAACATTTGTTCTGTTATCAATAGTTTGTATGAATTATCATCTGTTTCTGCAAAAGAATAATTAGAAACTTGAAAATAAAACTCTTTTCTCCATCTAAACATTCAAAATACCCAAAATTACCAGACAATTCTTCATGACTAATGGTTAGATTTATGTTAACAACTGGAGAAAAAGTTCTGTTAGAAAAAATATATTCTTTTTTTTTTATAAGAGTGCCTGTGATAATCCATGTGTCATTGTACTAGAAGTCTGTGAGATATGACATTCGTGCCATGCTATCAGCTACAACTGGTTTTGGAGCCTAATATGCAGTGTTAAGGTGAAGGTCACTGTCATGTTTAACTAACAATGACATTGACAGCTGTACTACTACTAACACACTGGACTCCAAAAATACTGGTTAGTAATAGTTTTCCATGTACTTGGTTGCAAGAAAATCTCGTTGAACCACACGACATATCTTGCAGTCTAACAATAAAATTGGTATTATTTCTTGGTGATACATATATCAGTACAATGTTAACATCCATGATCATACCCTCCCCCCCCCCCTCCACGACAATAAAAACAACATAACACAAATAGGTGACGGATCAACTCGTCCCAATTTCAACTCGTCCCATTTCAACTCGTCCCACTCAACTCGTCCAATTTTCAACTCGCCCCAATTTCAACTCGCCCCATTTTCAACTCGCCCCAACTCTTTGCAATATAATTTACCTGTGCATATATGAAATCGAAGCTAGTAGTACTCAGTTTGGAGGGTCTGTGGTATCTCATATTCCACTAATGAAGTACCACTTGCGCTGTAAACACATACATACTACAATACTTAGTTGCGTTAACTAGGGAGAGGAGACACGTCTCCAAAACCCGTACGCGCGGAAGTCGTAAGCGTGTCAGTCACTAATATTCTCCCTGGTTATTATCATTATTATTTCTTATTTGGGTTGTAAACATTAAGTCCTAATGTGAAAAGTGATATTCCATGACTGAGGAAATTTAATGTTGTTGTGCTAGTATAAGTTCGAGATCTACCAAACACCTAGCCAAAACCCACACCCGTGACTTTCTGCTACGAAATGTTACATTTGCTACGCTTCGACTGGCTACGTAGGTAAAATCATGTAAATGTTTCGGTCCCCGTACTTCGAGTCCATGTATCGTTTAGATTTATAAACGTTTCCTAGTGTTGTTGGGGCGAGTTGAAAATGGGACGACTTAAAAATGGGGCGAGTTGAAAATGGGGCGAGTTGAAATTGGGGCGAGATGAAATGGGACGAGTTGAAAATGGGACGAAGTGAATCGCAATCACACAAATATACTACATCATGTGAACTGTAGTCTACTGACTAGTGTTAAAGTTAAACACTGGAACTAAATTGGGGAACGAATATTAGCGATTACGGATTGAAATTCTAAAAAATAAAACTATTCCCACATTCTGGTTGCACACGTTTATAGTAAAAAGAGCATGCTCATTGTGAATGGTAATCACAGGCTTATCTCAGTGGACGACTGCATGTCACCGGTCACCGAGATCATGTGAATGCGCCCTCACTGCTGAGGCTTGGCCTTTAGCCCAGCGGTGTGTACACTATCATTGTCTCACAACAGTTTTTGCCTGTCTAAATAAATAAAAAAGCAGAATGCAGTTAAAGTTTATGAAGTATTTATACCCACCAACAGGCTTGTGTCCTTTCATTGCATGAAATAAACTAACTTCAAGCTCGGCATTCCATGTGAGTCCCTCGGACTCATCGCAGGAAGCCATTTTGGGTTATTCTGTTTGTTTGTTAATTATCTCCTATTACTGATAGTCTGCTATAAAATTTAATTTATCTGGAGTGTTGAGTTTAAGAAATACTACAATCCCCTCACTTTAGCTTCCTAAATTTGAGCTGTACCCCCGAGAACGAAAAATTCACATTTACAGCATTGTTGTTCAAACTCGGTTGAAACTTTGGTTGACCTCTCCATTCGCGCCATCTACGCTGACATCTTGAAAGTAATTTCCCGCCAAAGGTTTGTTTTCGAAATGGCTACAGAGTGCGAGAGGTATTAGCTCCGCTGTCTTTGTCTTTTCCCGTGATCTCACCTTTGAAGGGAATAATTTCTACTAAACAGCAACTTATTGTAAGTTTACTCTATTGTTTTGATTCACTATAATCCATGACTATGCATTTTTCAAAAGACAAACACGATCAAACTCCTCCGTTCTGGTCGTACGTGTTCACCGCGTAATCACAGAACTCATCATGATCAGATATCATCTTCAGAAGTTACGGAGCAGTGTTTAGCTTTTTGTGTTGTTTACTTGATATTATGTGAGGGCAAATGACGGTTTGTAAATGTTGCTGCAAAATATGCATCGTCTCCGATTTGACGTTCAAGTATGGGCGCTGGCAATCCTTGTGGGTATCAACCACGGCTTGTACTAGTTGTAGACAGAAATCTGAGCCGAGTACGTGTCGTTAGTAGACCTATGGCAAATGCTTCGTTACGAGGAATAGGTCGCACGATCTCTCTTCGTAATGATTGCCATATGTAACCGACTGCTGACAACTTGGAATTTAGTTTAGCGGTAGTATGACACCAACTATGTGGCCAACTTGACTATATTTTTCAAACGTTTGTAGTGGGATCTGATCGAGATTGAGTCAATTATGAATTTTGACTTGTTATTTTTCCCGTTTTTGCATGCTCCTTCTTTTGCTTCTTTCCCCCGCCCCCTTTTTTTCTGTGTGTGTGTGGGGGGGGGGCGTAAGACGCACCAATCTCAGCAAATTATAGCATAAACAGGGGAGGGGAAATTTCCCCTCTATTCTGTGATGATAGCATGGAGATGGGAAAGACTTCCTACCTCCATGATTATACTAAGCAAGTCGCATATTACATGTAATTACACAAGTGTGTATGGCTATATTGATGTCTGGAGGCTTTGCATTTTTTTTCACTTCTCTGATAAATTTTTTGATATATTAATTAATAGATCACACGATATGGTAAATAGAATCTGATTACACAAGATGTACCTATACATGATTTTTCTTTAATGTGGCTGTCATTTGCCAGAGCAGTATGTTTTGCCAGATAACCAAGTCTTCGGGCTAACCTGCCTGAAGTTGATACTTATATTTCATATTTTAATTTTCTTTGGAAAGTAGGATATAGGAGTGTCTGATCATAGCTCTTCACCATTGCAAACATACATGTATTAGTAGTGGTTTTCTTGTATTACAGAATTGAATGAACAGCCAACTAGTCAAACTGATAACAATGTTTTTATAGTGGTTGGTAAGAAGTAAAACCTAGCCAGGCCTCCCCAGCCTCCCCAGGTTATTGACTAAGCTTCCCCACCAAAATTATGGTTGAATATAGAAATTACGTACATGATAAGATTTCCTCTTTCATCAAAGGGCTAGTTAACAATATCGATATGCAATACTAGAACCATAGTTTTAAAAGAAGTCAACTACATTGTACACTTTAATATGTAATTAAATGACATTTCCTGTTTCCTCTGATCTTTGGGTAGATATTTTAAGCCTTTCATTGTCTCCAGCTGGTGACACTATGAATAGGTTGGAACTCCACTATCACCACCAACACACACACACACACACACACACACACACACACACACACACACACACACACACACACTTGTGGTAATGTTTTCCAGCTGGTGATTCTCTACACAGGTTGAAAGCTATCCTCTATCACCCCTTAAGACATGTTATCTGGCTTGACAGTGTCGCTCACCAGAACAGCCAAGGATCTGGACTAACCCCCCCCCCCCCCATACATATATATTGTAGGAATGTTTTGTACTGACTCAGCGTTTTATTTATTTTTTGAACTTCAGCAAACATGATTGGCTCTGCTACTATGATGGAATCAACCAGAAAGAGAAGAAAGTTAGCAGAGTCTATAGAAGATGTCTCCACAACACCAACAAGAAGACAAACAAGGAAACAAAAAGATTGGCTGAATCAGCTGGAGAATGATGATTCTGAAAGAGCTAGCCGAAGTCCAAGGAGAAGGAGAACCCCAAAACTTGGGAAGTCTCCGGGCTCAAGTGTAGAGTTAACAGGGAAGAAGGGATCTCTAATAAAACCATTTGATTCTGATGTAGAAGATTGTCCTGAAATCACACCGAAATCATTTTATGGCGGTAAACGCAGCAGGTATCTTAGTCCACTGGAAAGACGAGAAGCTCGCGAGATGGAAGAAGTACGTCGAAAGAGTATTAGTTCTGAAGACGAGAAAGAGGAGAAGAAATCACCAAAGAAGACACCAAATCAAAATAAAACTCCAAAGTCAAAAATAATCAAATCTGGAAGTCTAAATAACAAGGCAAGTAACAGTAAAAAAATGGTGATACGTAATAACAAGAAAATGAATGGGGAAACTATGACAAGTAGAGTTTCTCCAAGAAAGCATCCTGTATCTCCAAGGAAGACTGCTGTTTCTCCGCGAAAAAGTCCTGCAGAAGTGCCAAGAGTTTCTCCAAGAAAAAGTCCAAGAAAGGCTTCGCAGCTGAATGAAACTCCCAAGAAGAAATTATTCAACAAAAGTAATGGTTGTAGTGAAGAGACAATACTGAGGAGATCACCAAGAAAGAGCCCTCGCAGGTCGTCACCAAGGAAACAACCAACCAATCAGAGTCATGGTTCACCAAACTTTGACAGTGGTATATATTTTGGGAAAGAGACGTCTGTAAAGAAATCTGCATCCAAGGGAATCAAATTATATATGCAGACACTGAATAAAAATAAAAAGAGTCTTCCACCACTTTCAGGAAAGAAGAAAAAATCGAATACAGTAAATCAGAGATCTCCCTCACTAACACCAACCCGCTGGACACCAAAAAATAACAAAAAGGCAAGCGAAATGCCAGTTAAGAAAACTTTTACGTTTACTGATGAGCCACAAATTGAAGTCATGAACGAGATCAAGATGGTTATCACAGAAAATGGAAACGATACACCAAACAAAATAAAAACATACATGAAACCTACAAAATCTCCTAAGACAAGTTTAGAGTCACCAACAACCAATAGGAGTCCACAGAAGAAGCCATGTGACAGCTTGTCAACCAATGGTAATCCAAAGAAGAGAACCTTAAGTGGAACACCTGGAAAATCTCCAAAGAAAATGAAATCGGATAATATTGAAATAGCACCACCAGGTACACCTACGTCAGATAAGGATACACAGAGAAAAGGTATGAAACAATAATTCAAAGGGATGGTTGTAATTTTTCATAACTAATGCTACAGTGTACATGTATGTATAAAGTATGAAGGTGAATCTAGCTCATCCATTTTACTTTTATAGCAACCCAGGAAAGAGAATTGGATGCTGTAAAATTGAAAGTCTTCTTTTGAGTGTGACAGCTTAGGATCTGATCCAGTGTGTCTTCTCAGTCACAAAAGATAAAATGTTGGCTTTGTAATGAAAAATGGGTCTTGTCATGGTTCACCAAAATGCTAGGGAAACACCAAGTTTTATTGTGTCAATAGAAATAGCTATGTAGGATGACACATCAACATGGCATAGAATGCACACTGATCCTTGCTAAGTTTCTGGTTGTGTTATTCCTTATCTATGTAGTTAAACTTGTAGTGATGAATGACATTGGTACAACTGTACTTTGTGAATGTGTGTTAAACTTACATGTATCTGTTTGTCGTTTTTCAGGCGTGAAGATGTTCCCAATATTCACCTCCCAGTCTACTTCACCGTCCATTGAACCTAAATCAAAGTAAGTTATATTTATTAATACATGTAGTAGTTATTATGCTGGTTTACTACGATAGACACAAACTAAAAACTATTGTCTACATGTACAACATGTTGATACAATGTTGAATGGCTGGGTAATTGTAGTCTCAGTAGGAAGGTGCCTCTGTTTTTTTTTTTATAAAGTGGCATCACACAGAGAAATGTACCAATTCATAGGATGACACATGTAGCATTTTATTGATAGAGTTCCATAAACTTGCAGTGTACTGTTTTTAGTACTTCCAATGTTTACTCTGATTTTGTATCAGTAGCAAATGAGAATGTTTTTCAAGTTCACTTCCAGAAACCTAGAATCTCAAGTTTTTAATTAAACTACTTGTTTTTCATGAAAATTGTTTGCTATAATGCTAATGTTGTGTACACTATGTTCAATTTCTTTTACTCAAACTGTCGTTTTCAATCTTCTGTTTAGGAAAACTGGAACAGTTTCTAATTCTCCAAGGTCTAGTGGCTCTTCCAGGTTTTCCCATTCCCCTAAACTCAGGAGGTCTCCAATACTGAAGAAGTCTAGAGATAAAGATGGCAAAGAACAAATGATATTGGTAAGAAATGAGTTTATCAATCTTGACTGAACCAAAACAATACTAAATGTTATCAGTGAATTTATACCATATAGTCAGCAAGGTATGCACACATGTTCGGTCAACCCCATTTAATATTTTGAGGGTGGAACAACAGTCTGATGACTTTAGAACCCTAGCAAATGGGCCTTTGAAGCTCAAGTTGACTTTACCTTATTGGTAAAGGAGAACATGGCGTGGGCCCACTTAAAGTCCAAAGTTTCAATCTCAGGTTTTTTCATTAGTGTTATCATATCAGTGAACCATAAGGATAACATAGGATTATTCTTTTGTTCTAGACCAATATTTTGTTAAGTCTTTCAGACAACTGTTTGTCGCACTTAAGGTATATGTAGAACCCTAATCTGGACTTTACCTTTAGAACATTGCTCCAGACCACCAAGGAGAACAGAGAACGTGACCCCCATATTATTCTCCCCCCCCCCCCCCCCCCCCCCACAACCATTTGGAGAATGTGATTGAAAACTACATAGTAATGGTAACATTTTCTGGGTCCTTCCATTCAGATTTTATTTGGTGTTTTAAATTTTGTTGTATTTTCTGTGTAATAGGATCTTGGTCAGAAGAGATTTGGTGCCACTATGTGTCCAACCTGTGGTATGGTGTACAGTATGGCAGAACCAGAAGATGAATCGGATCATATCAAGTTTCATACAAAGTTCCTGGAGTGTGTTAAGTTTCCTGTAAGTATAACAATACAAGACAATTTTACAACAGTGGAAACCGAACTTTCAGCTAACAAGATAGACACAAACTAAAACTGTTGTTGTGACATGTTGATATAAGTTATTGAATGTATGTAGGCTTTACCCTCAACAAAAGTACTTGGAAAAAGGAATGATTTCTTTTGCACAAATTTTATTGACAGCTTCTTGTAACATCTATGATGTACATCCATGACATTTCAACAAGTAGTGTGATTCATTCCAATCACATGATAGTGTGTACTATTATGTCTTTGTAAGACTATACATATTTTTTGTCCTAGGGTTGGAAGAAGGAACATGTAGTCCATGAATTTCATGATGGGCGAATCATTATGATTTCACCTGATGATCCAAAATATGCCCAGAAAAAGGTAAGTGTTACAGGAGAACAAACACTGCTCCAGGAAACACAGGTATTTTCGTAAACTTTGGGTTCTGGAAGGTCAATTCATGATATCACATCACGTGATTGCCAAGAAACATCAACTTGAAACTCTGTTTCACCTCTTTTGTTCTCAGCCTGTTTCACCGTTGCATCATGGGACTTAGCAGACATACATATGTATTAGATGCACACTGAATATTCATGACTTCCAAGTGCTGATTATCTTTAGATAAATACTGTAGTGTATTTCCTGGAGTGGCTTTCTCTTCCATTTGCCAACCTCCTCCCCCCCCCCCTCCTTTCTTGTTATTTTCATGTCAGTATGCAAATTGTTTTGAACTTAAAATCTAAAATCCACCTTGTTTGAGATTCTTGCAATCCTTGAACCAAAAATTGATTCCATGCATCTGTTTGTTCAATCTTTAAATACAAGTGAAAGACTTTGTCCAATACAATGTTTTCATGGAAAAATTTTGATTTTGTTTGGAAAAAACTTCTTTGTTGTATAAAGAATTGCTCCTCAAATTACCTATGATATGTGCAAATTGCCTTTGGCATATGCAAATTATATGTTAATTAGGAACATCTGAAATACAGTCAGGAATTTACCTCAACACGAAAAGAAAGTTCAAAAACTGATAATATAAAAACATAATATTTCACTTTTACTTGTCACTTTTCTTAACTTTGGACCATGTTGTGAATGTTTTCTTTTTGAAGGTTGAAGATGTGAGAGAACTTGTTGATAGTGAGTTGGGATTTCTAGAGGGAGGTATAGCATGTAAACAGAACAGCAAGGTATGAAGTTATTCTTGTCATCATTCATGTATCTATTTTATGCAAGGTAACTTAACATAACCAATGGATGGGTAATACTGTTTGCAACAAATAATGAAGTGTACTCTTTGCAGAAGATACAACTTATGGTTATGCTAGGGAATCTAACCCATTTCTTTCCTAACCCCAACTCTAAAGTAACCCCTAACTCACTAGTTTAAATACAAATGTGTATGTATTATATATTCATCAGTCCACACTTACTGCCTGGTGTTATTGGGCTCTAGTAGACATCAAAGTTGCTGCATGACAGCACTTAGGGGTAATAGACATCTGTAAGAGTGTAATATCTATGTACTAATAAACTATTTCTTTGAATCATTGACAGGCATTTCTGTTTATTTCCACGGAAAAGAAAGTTGTTGGTTGTTGCATAGCTGAGAAGATTAGTAAGGTATGTAATAGTCCTATACAAATGTTCTTACATTTCCATGGTTACAGTAACCATAGTTTTTATTTGCCTGGTTACTGCTCTGCAGTTATTAAAGTTAATATTGTCATTTCTGCTGCTGCAGTAGCAATAATTTGCTCAAAGACATGTCTTTTACAATGTTAATTTTACATGACAGTGGTTTCTGTCGGTTGGGATGTATCACCACTATCTGACACATACATTTTTAGACTACTTCCTTAGCTTCAGTAACCATCGTTTCAATACATGATATACTGTAACCATGGTTTCTGTTTCCAGGGTTACAGAGTGATAGCTGATGGTGAGCAAGCTGATAGTATGGAGGACAGAAAGAGGGCATGGTGTTGTAGTAGTGAACCAGTGTATGCTGTGTGTGGTATTAGTAGGATATGGGTGTCTGGTCAGACTAGGAGAAAGAAGATAGCTACAAGGCTTATAGACTGCTTGAAGTAAGTTTACATTATATATCAGATTTATGTACAGATTATGTTTATCACTCTCTGCCACCATGTTTGATTCTCTACAACTGATAAATTGATTGTTACTCAGGTGTCCCCGACAGAATGCATCGACACAAAGTGTTAAAAAAAAACGAATCGGTATACACCATGATAAACTGGGGCAGCCAATCAATTCCACTTACTGAGTTATAACTGCTGACATTAATTTACATCGTCCTATTGACAGTACTATGTATTATGGTAATCAAGCTTTTTTCAATATGTGTCCCTCGTCTATTGAACACCTGCACCTTCATTCAACAGTTTTGAAAGAAGTTTGAAAACTTCCCCTTTTAGGTCTTTTTATCATTAGGCACTCGTATTTTTTACTTTTATGGATCAGTCGGGTCATGAGAAAACATAGAATTCAGTGCGCCACTCTGTGTACTAGCTCACACAGCGATAATAAAGTAACAGTCCATTTCTTTAATATATTTCAGGAGTAATTTTACATATGGTTGTACACTGACAAATGATGAAATGGCATTCTCTGATCCAACACCAGATGGAAAGATATTTGCTACCAAGTACACTGGTACACCAAGATTCCTGGTTTATAACTTTACTAGTCACTAGTTATTGCTGTACAATAACAATAGATGGACATTTGACCATATATGGACATTTTGACCATATATGGACATTTGCCCATAGATGGGCATTTGACCATATATGGACATTTGACCCTATATGGACATTTGATCATAGATGGATGGACATTTGACCATATATGGACATTTGATGATAGATGGACATTTGACAAGCTAAGCTAGACGTAAACTAAAACTAGTATTGTGACATGTTGCCATAGTTACTGGATATTGATATAATTACACTCACAATAGTCTCGAGAGTTTTTTCTTAATTGCTGACACATTCAATCTCATGTTGGTGTCTTTCAGTTTTTACACCAGCTTGATTACAGGGTGATAAGGCCTTAAAAAAATAGTTTGGTTCCATTTACCCAACCCCACCTAGTTTTTCACTGCCGGCCTTAAACTTTTTATATATATATATCCAAGAGAGAAAAAATAGAATTGTGAAAATTGTGAAGTCTAGCCAGAAATATTGGATGCGAAAACTGACATCAACTTAAAAAAACAATATAAAACTGTTCTTCCAATCTGTAATAGCTTTACATTTGATGGGAAGAAACCAATAATACAAAGACCACATGGAAAACACATAACTACCTGAACTAGACACTCACACATGAAAAACAAATATAGTAAAATAAAAAATCTACCTACGCCACCTATTCTAAACTTGAATGTAATCGGAACCACGCTATTTTTTTATTAGGCCTAATATTGACAAGACCAAGACACCACTATTTACTTAACATAATCTACCCTATGTAACAATAGTAGTTATAGGGATAATTTCATGATGTTACAAAAACTCAATAAACAAACTTCATTCGTTTAGGAGGAAGGGGTCTGGCATCTATGTGATTGCTGAACATCACTTTTGCACTTCTAAATTTTGAAAACTGTCACGCCTTTAATGATAATGAGTTCTGTATTACCACTGAGGTGTTGATAAGTTGATTAAAAGTTATGCTAATGCTGCTAATGTGATATAAAGTGTTCATCGTAGTGGTGACCACTACAAAATTCCTCATGGTTTTACATCATATGTAAACGTTTCAATGTTGTAAACAGTCCTTTAGGGGAGGAGGTTTATGGCCCAAATGAAAGAAGTTTGTTTATTGAGTGTGTGTGACATTGTGTGATGTCACTTCGTTAGTGTCTTGTCATTGTTTATGAACTTGATAGTATATTTATAGTGGTAAAAAAAGAAAGAATTGTCAGTATGCAGGCCTGCAAGACCTCTACTTGTTACAATATGACTGCCTACACTTTCATGTCAACCCAAAACTCTTTTCAGATGCTCTGAAAAATGTTTTTATAAGAAACTATGTCAGTAGTTGACTGTAATACAGAATTAGAAGGTTTATGCATTTCTGGAAGCCATTGAAAGTCCTGGAAAAATTATTCCATCAAACATCTGGAAATGAAATTATACAAAATGTCCAATTGTCAATTTCATGAGTTAACTTTGTGTCATGAGAAGTCCAGTGATGTGAGATACATGACAAAATATTTAGAATATAGAGAAATTAACCAGTGATTTTGTTGACGGCTGTAAGGAAGTAAAATCTACCCACAGTTCCCAAGTATTTTATCAGTGTTCCCTACCAAAATTCCGATGTAAGATATGGAATTCTGGAAATCTGTGGAAGTTTTACCTGATGGCTCTCCTCTGTTAATGGAATTTCTAATCAAAGTTATTGTTACATACCTACCCATCTGTCTGTCTGTTTAAGTTTTGAAAGTTGATATGCCATGACTGGGCACCAAAACACACCGAACAACACCTTTCAATGAGGGTGACACACACTTTCTAGTGACACACCAAAATTTGGTGTTACCCTATCTCTTACCATGTGGTAACTCACAAGAAATGCCAGTTTTTCTCATTTTGACTCACAACAACAAAATCATTAAAGGGCACACTGGACACTGCGTATCTTATAGGCAAGTGATTATGCTGACATACAGTACCATTTAACTGACAAGTTTGCATCCATTTTGTAAACCTGATGTGTTTACATGCCAACAGATTTTATTTCAAGTTCTGCCATCCAGGTACTCTGTATTACTTCTAAGCATGTTGTTTTGACCAAACAAAAATAAACCATCTTTTACAGCTGCCGTAGCCTATTTCCTGATTGCAGTGTACAGGTGAAAGATAAGAGACTCACTAAATGAAAAAAACGGGGGGAAATAGGAAAAAGACAACAACAAAAAATGGAAACAAGGCATTCCTTACGATTTGGCATGTTAGCATCAACTATGTATAGCGTTAATTTTTGAATACAGTTACCAAGGTAACTTGATTATTAATACAGTTGCCATGGTAACTTTATTATATTTCCAATATCAATATAACTTATTTAATCAATTATTTCATTATATAGTTAACTAAGTCAACCTTTAAATTACTGCCACTTTTTAAAGACATTGGAAATGTTTATATTTCCCATCCAAGGCCAGCTGTTCGGTTTGTTTGTTGCCTTCTGTGAAATTATATTTGTGAAATGTTAATAACAAGCATGTTCTTCATGACTGCTCATTTTATTGAATTCCTGTATATTATTTAGAAGTATTAAAAGAACATTTAATCACACAAAAAATAATGAGTTTTCTTAATTATGTGTATGTGTACTAGAGGACACCAGATATTTGCAGTATAAGGACATTTCATGTCTATTTTATAGTCTGAAATGCTAGTAGAGGACACACTTCCCATGACAGGTCTATAGATTGTCTATTTATAGCCTGTATTGCTAGAGGGCGATATTCACTAGAAGGGTCCATAGATCGTTGTCTATTTATTGCCTGTATTGCTAGAGGGCAATATTCACCAGAAGGGTCCATAGATTGTTAATGTCTATTTATATCCTGTATTGCTAGAGGGCGATATTCACTAGAATGGTCTATAGATCATTAATGTCTATTTACAGCCTGTATTGCTAGAGGGCGATATTCACTAGAAGGGTCCATAGGTCGTTGTCTATTTATAGCCTGTATTGCTAGAGGGCGATATTCACTAGAAGGGTCCATAGGTCGTTAATGTCTATTTATATCCTGTATTGCTAGAGGGCGATATTCACTAGAATGGTCTATAGATCATTAATGTCTATTTACTGCCTGTATTGCTAGAGGGCGATATTCACTAGAAGGGTCCATAGATCATTAATGTCTATTTATATCCTGTATTGCTAGAGGGAACCTTTCACTAGAATGGTCCATACAGGGCTCTGGGTCCATAGATCATTAATGTCTATTTATATCCTGTATTGCTAGAGGGAACCATTCACTAGAAGGGTCCATACAGGGCTCTGGGTCTGTAGATCATTATTGTCTATTTATACCTGTATTGCTAGAGGGAACCATTCACTAGAAGGGTTCATAGGTCGGTAATGTCTATTTATATCCTGTATTGCTAGAGGGCACCATTCACTAGAAGGGTCCATACAGGGCTCTGGGTCCATAGATCATTAATGTCTATTTATATCCTGTATTGCTGGAGGACGATATTCACTATAGAAGGGCCCATTGAATGTGATAGGATATTTGATGTCTGATCTGCAATGCTAGAGGGCACCAGTCAGTAGAAGGGTCCATAGATCATTAATGATGCCATATTTGATGTGACATCATTTGATGTCTATATAATACCTTTTGTATTGCTAGAGGGCGCCATTCTTAGAAAGGTCAATATGCCAAATAGCAGACTAAATTCTAGTCATGGCTGTTGATCTTTCCTACAAACTCTTTGTATGCAATTTCACACACCATCTCTCTATTGAAATTATCACAAATTATGAATTTTCATAAACGATTTTAATAACTTTGAATATAAAAGAAAAAACAATGCAGAACTAACAAATATCTATATAAAATAATGACTTGTTTGGAAAAGAAAATGAAAACAAAAAATATGTTGATGCAATATAGTTGACATTTATCATATTTCACTTGATTGCAAAATTTCTGAACATTGATGTTGAATACTTTGCATTATTGGAAAGATATCCTCAATATTACGCAATTAATGTGTCAGCTATGTGAAGTTTAGTCTAAAATGTCATGTACTCTTGTGAATAGAACAGCATGGACTCCAGGACACACAATCTACTATTGTTCCACTACACCCGTCATGTCCTAAAATTCTTCCTGTTTACCCGTGCTACCACCTTTCATGTTTGCAATTACCCCCCAGTTACCACCTATCATTTCTCCGATTACCCCAGCTACCACCACCAAACGGGTCTATACTTTGGTTCGTGAATCCACCATTGTCCCCACGATGACCTCCCCAACCTCTTCGGCCTCCTCGTTCACGCCCACCATTACGCTGTCTAAAGCTTTCATACCGCTCTGCCATGGACACGACTTCATTTGGCACCTCCTGATGTAACAATGCGTAAAACAATACATTGTGTGAGATGTAAAAAACACCATGTTGCTTAATTGGAATTCTATAGTCTTTCGAGTTTGAAGATTGTACTATATTTAGGCTAAGGCCTCCCAAAAAAAATTTTCCTGGCGCATCAACTTAATAAATACCCCCCTGTCGGTCTTTATTTTTCGTGTTTGTCCAGCCCATGCACTCTGCAGATCCGTGGGGAAACACACAAAAATAACCCTCCCTACTTCAGTGAAGACAACTGCAGAGCCAATCATGAATAAGCAAATGTCATCTGCCTCACAAACACACTTGCTCTAAAGAAACAGTAACTGTCATAATAGTAGATTGAGTGACAGGTTTGTTGAGAATTAAAAAAAAAAAGCATCATCACACCATTTTAGACAAACTGACCAGAAACAATTCTATTTTTTTTCTTGGCGTAATCACATCATAATGATATATTTCATTTTAACTAATGAGTACTCTGGGAAGATGAACAATTTTCAATCATCTTACAAAAAAAGTAAATCAATGCCACTGACATAACTTTTTACATCTTACCTGGCCAGCTTCTTCAAGTATTTTGATAAGTTTACCAGCTGACTGCCAATCACTACGCGTCATCAAAGTCAAAGATATACCACTACGTCTGAAAATGAGATATGTTAAAAAATTCTTACTCCAGGCACACGACTTTCCCTAAACCAAGTCACTAAATCACCATAGAAAGAAAACTGCTGATGGCTAATTTCAAAATTGGCACAGTAATTATGAATTTGTGGTAAAGGCAAGATTGACAAACGTCTGTGATAATACTAATAAATAATAATAATAATCTTTATTTATACTGGATAGTTCTTTAAGTATATAAACTTTTGTCTCCCGAGAAGTCCAGTGAGGGTCATCCTTCATGGGTTCAATGTTAATGCAGGAGGAAACCAGAGTACCTGGGGAAATACTGCATTGTTCAGTAGAGTCAAACTGAATGACACTCTTCTTACTTACAGTGACATAAATTTAATCAAACCCTGAATGGATTTGAACACTGGCTGCAGCAGTAAGAGGCAAGTGGTTTAACCACTCGGCCTCCAACAACCCCTCAATGCAATTCTTTTCTCTTTCTTCGTGTGGAATATTTTAAATACAAATGATACATTCATATTTCCAGTTCAGTTACTAATTCTAAATTCTACAAAATAAACTTACCCTGCTCTTCCCGTTCTGCCAACACGGTGGACATACTCTTCCATATTATGTGGAAAGTCAAAGTTTAAGACATGGGTGATATCTTTGATATCCAGCCCTCTGGAGGCAACATCAGTGGCAATCAGTATACGAACCACACCTACAAATATATGATAGTTAAAGAGAAAGGGCTAGATACTGGACGGTTTAGGTACAATCATACATTATACCATGCACGAACCAAATTAAACAAAAAGTATGGAATATATACTCTGGTCATTCTACATTGCGACAAGGTGCATCTAAATCATGACAACGCACACCTACATCACTGGTTTTGCTGTGGTCGAAATATGAGTCAAAATTTTCAAAATTGCCACAACTTTCCCCGATTTTTTCTTTGATATTACTGGCGCTGGTATTATTGTTACATTATTCTCACAATATTTGTCTTCATTCAACTGGAAAATGCACATACCATTTTTGAAATATTCCAGTGCATTTTCTCTGTCTATTTGTTCTCTTCCTCCATGGATACATTCAACACTGATACTCCTTAGTGAGAAATCACTGGATATATCATCAGCTCTGTTTAAAGAGAACATATACAAATACATGTATAAGGCTATGCAAACATGTATGACTTGTACATTTGATATCTAAGTGAGTTGTTCTTCTTTTGGTTTAGAATTTACTAAATCACACAAGCAATAAAGTGACAAATGTAATACGACTGAAATCACTGGTCGTGTATTGTAATTTTTTGTAGATTTGTCATACTTCACCTCATAAACCATTCAATGACGATGACGCCACCACCGACCACAGCTACGGCTGCTGCTGCTGCTGCTGCTACTGCTACTACTACTGCTACTACTACTACTTCCACTTCTACTACTACTACTACAACAAAGTAATACAACACTACTCAACAACATGCGAGTATAATTGTGGAATACTCAGGGTATTTGGATGAGGGCTTGTAATGTTATCTACACCCACTATTTTCACACGCATAGTAAGTGGCACTGCAGCAGAAGTCACCACAAGCATGAGTGCAAATACCCCAAGTTCCACACATTCACTCATGCATTGTGGGGGTTCTGTCAATACTAAATTTGTTATCAAAAACATAAAGTTTCATAAAAAATAAAACTGTGCATTCATGTGACATAAACATGTACAAATGTACCAGTTTTCAGACTGTATTTTCTGCTGTGCTTTCAACCACTATGCTCATAAAAAGTACGACCAAAGAGAACACCACAAGTATCCATGCAAATACCTGGAGTACACTGCACTGGCATTCACATGTCATGGAGGTTCTGTCATATTATATTTAGTATTTCAAACTTAATTAGGTGTGCATTAAATTCAATAAATGAATAGTATAATCAGCTTACGTGGTTTTCCTGCCGACAAAAATCAGAACTTTATCTTCTTCTTCCATTTCATCAATAAACTCTAATGTCTGAAAGTCGAAAAAAAATGTAATTATATAGTTCTTTATTGTATGCACATCATAGTATTTAACATATGGGGTTCCATTCTTACGTCACATGATTCCAGTGATGAGTCATGTGACCAACCATGGTCATCAACCTGGTGGAATCCACAGACTTGGCGTGAATGAAATATGTGTCTGGGAATGTCATGTGTTATAAAACACTTATTGCCTTGCCTTATTTGGGCACTAGTAGATGTCATATTACCCCTTACGCACATGCTGTTATGTATGAACTAATGTATTTCTATCAGCTCTCAGTCTTGGGAAACATTTGCCACGTAAAAGCCCTCATGGTAATAGACATCTACCAGTGACTGCATAGTCAGGCTACAAGTGTATAACAGTTTACTCAAAATTTACATATGGCCATACAGACTAGTAATGGGTAAAGCTGTACATTACAAACTGATATGATTCTTCAGTAAATATCATTGGTCTGAAGAAGTTTAGCCAATGAAGTGACAAGATGACACTTACCCGTCTCCTTTTATCTTCTTCTGGAATAATTTCCACTATCTGAGTTACGGAGTGACATGCCTAGCAACAAAATCACAGACATTCCAAGATTATCAATGGCATCTGGGTAATGAGTGACATGCCTAGCAACAACATCAGACATTGTCAGACAATCACTGGTATCTGGGTACCACTAATTCAATTACTGAATGACATGCTTAGCAACATAATCACAGACACAGTCAGGTATCACTGAAAATTTTGGCTTCGATTTCAAACAAGTTTTAACTTTACCTTTTCTTTTTCTCGTTGACCCCACTTCACTGCTTTCAAATTTTCAAATCAAATCTTTAAAATACTTACAGCAAGGTCGAGAGATCCTACGTACACTTGCATTGGATCCTTCATATAGGAACGTGCCAATCGTCTCACTCCTTCTGGCCATGTTGCACTATGGGAAATTAAAATTGAAATGATCAAATGCATGTCATATTTATATTGCACCTTTAATTTCATCAATTTTAGCCAATAAGATGCAATAATGAACATGCTGATGTATGACAGCATGTTTTTTCATTCAATCTTTTTTTTGTGCTGGGAATTCCTCCCAGCATCTCTTTTTAAATACAACACATACATACACACTTCTACAGAATTCCATTCAGGTTTGAGACTACATGTGACAGGGCTACGTTTTACATTTGCTATACATGTACTAGTATGTTTGAACTTACACATAAATAATGAGTTGACACGTCTCCTCCAAAACATGATACATTACGCACCAAATACTGTATATATATATATGTGTGTATAGTCAGTTTAGCACTGATTAAAATCTGATGTAGTGTACATGTCCTGAGTTCTTTTTGGCTGTTACATTCACTGTCGTTTGTCCTTTAGTGAGTGCTCATTACATATATCTGACACAATACCATAGGTTTTCCCGAATTCAATCTCGTATTTACGTGTAGCCAACCAGAATCCATCTTACAATATAACACTCAATGCTTGAAATTGAAAGAAAGCGAACGACCAAACAATAACAATACGCATTTTCATTGGTTGAGTAAATTCACTCAGCGCTCTCTTGTGGCTTGGAAAAACCTATGGTATTGTGTCAGGTGTATGTAACAAGTGCTCACAAAAGAACAAACAACAGTGAATGAAACAGCCAAAAAGTATACTACATCGGACTTTAATCAGATTGTCTACCACCAAGCAAGAATATGAAGTAGCATGTGACCTGAAGTAACGTGAGTACGCTCTCTGTGTTACGTGACTACACACCTTGTCATAATAGTCTGTCTATCTGGTCTGACATCTAACAGTATTTTCATTATCTGTGGTTCAAATCCCATATCTAGCATACGGTCAGCTTCATCCAATACCTAAAATAATAATTTAATATTTTTTTTGTTTGACTAACAGGCAAAAGTCTGTAAAGGGCTGAGATTTAGCTTTCAGCCAAGAACTTTCACAAGTGATAGTTTGATAAAAAGTAAACTCAAGAATGATCAGATTTGCCTGAATAAAAAGGTTCAAATATTTCAGGTCATTTAATACTTCCAGTACATAGTTTCAAGAGTATTCAAGTTATTTTTTAAGTCTTGTTAGTAAACAAATATCAATTGCCAGAATTCTTTCCTGTATTACACCAACACACTGGCAATTGATTAGAAATAGAACACTTACAGTGGAAATGATGTTGATTTGGTGTTTCACTCATGGGACACAACATTTTTGACAAAAAGGTTGGACAAAGCTCAACTCCAGGTGAACATCCTTTGCCCAATCACAGTGAAAAGTGTTAAAGCATTGCTATTCTTTCACAGTGCAGTAGAAGTAGGCTTTTGCTGAAAAATTGCACATGGACTTGATGATTTAATGGGTGCAATTGTTTATTTTCTAACTGATAATCAACATTTCAACTTGTCTGCTTCTAACTCCCCACTGTGCAGCACTTATATAATTGCATACTGTGCTTCATGTTGTCCGAGTGTATGTAAAAATGACACGTTACACAAGATAAACACCACGACAATATCATTTGTTCTGTCTTCGACACTCAATAGAAACTTGTATAACTTATAATAATCCAGTAGTATATGAAATATTTACAAAACATTCAAGGATATACCTGTTGAAATGGACCACAATTTTTTTTGTAGTAATTTTCATTTCTCTACTTTTTATTGATCTCTCACCATTCATTTTATCATGACAACGTACAAAGAGAAATGAAATGAAGACAATACAAATGGAATCTCTATCTACTTCTGCTGAAAGTGCAAATAAGTAGCATAAAAGATAAATCTTTAGAGAAATTGATTTCTCATGAATATTCAAAATTCCATACGGTATCTTACCAAGTATGTTATACTGCGAACATTGACAACGCCTGCATTGATGAGATCATTCAGCCTTCCAGGAGTTGCTACATTGATAACAATGACGAGAAAATACAGTATTTTTTACAAATAGAATTTCATTAAATCTCATAACAGTGATGAAATGAATTTGTTCAAACAGCCAAAAATTGTTTGAAGTGTAAATGTACACTGCTGACATATTCAGGTTGATTTCAACCAAACCTGGCACAAATGTCAGATACAGCTGTCCATTGATTTAGTCCACTAGTTTCATGACCTTGGCAGTAATGGCACCTCTGACATATATAGGCTGATTTCAACCAAACCTGGCACAACTGTCAGATACAGAAGTCCACTGATTTAGTCCACCAAACTTGTTACAAATGTCAGAGTGTAGATCATAGATATAGTCAACTAGTTTTGTGACCTTGGCAGTAATGGCCAAATGGTGGCCATATTTGACATAAAAAATTCAGAATATGAATTAGTAAGTTGAAATATTGGGTACTACATGTATGTCTTCGACAAAAACTTGTTTTATCACAATTTGTGTGACTTGATCATTATTTCACACTGTAATGATAAGGATGTAAATTCCCATATTTTCAGTTTCCATAGTCCAATTTTGTTACTTACCAATGATTATCTCAACTCCTCTGGATACTGTGTCTATCTGTTCCTTCCTCTTAGCACCACCATACACACAACAACTAAGGGATAGACAAGAACAGACAGGTGAGGAGAACTAATAGTTTGAAATAGATAGTTATATATTTTGATGTTGGTGTCTGTGATCTCTGATGTGGACATCAAAATTGGTACAGTACCATACCTACCATGTAGTGAGTTGGTCTTGCTGCTAGACCCCTCAGGCTATTCTGCTCACTGTGAAGGCGACCAGAGGATGCTAGTGAGGGTAATAGCCTGAACCCCCTCAATCACAGACAAGGAAGAAACTTATCTGTGTGTTGTATCAGAAGAAAGCCCAAGCTCTAGCAGCTAGACTAGTAGAGAGTCTGACATATTGGCCAGATTACCTCTCTTCCAAATCATTTTACATTTCCTCATTTTTATTCAAGATTCATATATAACACTTTTTTTTTCAATTCATTGATGGCATGACGTACATATTTGCTTGACTTGGTTTCTGCAGTCATATTATACATGGACTCCATATGACACCAAAAATTCTATGGCGCCTGACTTCCACCTCAATCGACTTGAGTGCTAGTTTGTATGTTATAGTGTAGGTGAGACCAAATAGTCTTTTAGAGGGTACACTTGTATTAGGATAAATGACAGTGAGTGAAACTAAACCTGTCTTACCATCTGATTCCCTTGTAGCTATACTTCTTGCATTCGGTCTCTATTTGTAATGCCAACTCCCTGGTAGGTGATAGTATCAATACATTAGCACCACCACGTTGACTTCTTGCTCTGAAAGAACACAAGAAGTGATACTACATCACTGATCAGTGTTCAGTATTGGTAGAAATATGTTGAAGAAACCAAAAACTGGTAAATACAAGTACCATGGAGAGAGAAGGGCCTTCAATACATTTGTTGAGTATCCATTCAATGTGACACTCACTTCACACACCCATCCCTTGCCCATCTCACTACATGTACACAACACAACACTACGCTACACGACATGACACGACACAACAGAACACGACACTACACTATCTATCCCTTGCCCACATAGCTGTGTTTATAGCTTATATAATTACCAAACTATGATGCTGGTAGAAGGGTTTTCAATGAAGACACCCTCGGGTATCCTTTCAAACTACATGTAATGACCAATGACTTAACCTAGCTGTGTTCATGTCCATATCAAACTTACATTTTATAAATAGGTTGTAGATGTATATGGATCACTGCAGGAAACAGAAAGGATCTGCATTCATTACTAAGCCATAGCTGCATAAAGGGACCTCATTGAAGTTAGAGTATCTACTCTACCTAATACCACACTACATGTACGTCTTGACCTAAACCAAGCTGTGTTCATGTTCATAACTTACATAGGTTGTAGATCTATATGGATCATAGCAGGAAACAGAAATGCCAGTGTCTTGCCTGTACCAGTCTGAGCTATACCAATTAAATCCATACCTTGTAAAGCTATTGGCCAACCTTGTGCCTATAAACGAAACAAACATGCTGAACACTTCCAAGTATGTCATTTCTATGTGTGTAAGTTTGATATGTGTAACTTGAACTTAGTACCAGCAGTACACAGGGTATACCCACATATCAAACATTTCCTAACTTCTTTATCAAACTCTCAAAGCTTCCAGAGTCTTCTTTCCCTAATTTTTTATGAACAAAGTAATCATTTTTTCATTTTAATAACTGTTATGAAATTTAACAATTAATAGGACAACTTTAACAAGTTATGATCAGAATTCTGGTAATCTTGTATCAAAAAGATACTTGTCATATGTCACATTCTGGTATCAGATGAAAGATTTCTTGGTTTGGCCACTAGGAGTGCTGTTCACAAGCTGTTTTGAGGCCAGACATGATCGAGACCAGAATAGTTGAATATTGTACCATAAAGACAGCAGACACAAAGGTCCTATTCATTTTCCATGCTGTCCTCACTGTACTACATTATGTGTATTTTATTAGAGACTATCAGTAATAAAAACACATACTGTAACATTCTTTAAAGAACACCGAGTTCTTTCACACACATTTTTTCTAGCCCTCACAAATCTGGGGTGCCCTCTTACGATCCTTACATGCGACATGATCTTGGTTACCGGAGAATGACATATTATACATTGCTTAAAATATTATTATGACACAAACAAACCTGTATGGGAGTTGGTGTTTCAAATCCTTGCTTATCAACCTCATCAAGAATCTCAGCTGTTGGTACAAAATGAAAGAAAAGTTCATTTTGACGTTACAATAATCTTTACAGACAAAATATGGGTTTTTCAGACCAAGGTTGTGTGGCAGAAGGGCCCTTCTTTAGGGGGGGGGGGGGGGGGGCATTCTGAGGGGCGTAAGTTGTACTACCAGGGTCCACAAAACCCATATCTAGGCCATAAAGGTTTTATCATATACCCCATGTAGGGGCATGGAAACATCATTTGAATCACATAAATTGGCAGTGAAATATAATTTTATTTATCAGCAGCACAACACAAATAAAATACATTTAGGACCATTCTACCAACTTTTTCTTTAGCTCTGTCAGACAACTCAACCAAATTTTACTCCTGATCTAACTTCGGTCTTCCAATGTGAGGAAAGACTTACATTCGTACTGCACATCAAACATACTACAAATATAAATACTTACGATAGTGCTCAAATGCTTCTTCAAATGTACACACAGGATTTGGTGTAGGTCTTTTTTCTTCACATAGATCAGATACAACGATGTTCATATTATCCTGTCTGTACTCAAACAAGGTAAATTAATAATAACGTTGAAAATTTGAAAGTCTTAAACTAACATTTATCAGGTTTATGAATATTGACAGACATAAATTAGCAGATATAATAACACATCGTGTTCTACAATATTCAGTGATTGGCTTAGGTCGTACCACATGGTATGGACTATTGACCTATAGTGACCTTAATTTGCATATAGAGGGACTATTTGCATTCTATTTTTCCTAGGGCAATATGCATGTAGTACATCTCTTATGTACCTGTGAATGTGATGTGTTATATGCCTGGCCTTATTTGGGCACTAGTAGATCTGTCATATTACCTCTCACGTTGTTATGTAGCATCTATTTCATTTGTTACTGCATTACCCTACCAGTACATGACAGCCCTCATCATAATAGACATCTACTAGTGCCCTCATAGCCAGACAATAAGTGAATTCATATGTAGTAACACTGCTAAGATTTTTTGAGTACCATTTCATGCTTTGGTAACCAAGACTACACTGTACATGTATAATGCGACAGACTGTTTACAATAACACAACAGTGACTAATTCATGTTCATCAACGAAGTGATACTACATTTCCCACAATGCATCTTTCAAGATATCAAAATGGTTGGTTAGGAAATTCCCATTGGATTTTTTGCGAGTCTTTTCTCACCTGAATCTGTCAACATCCTCAGGAAGCATATCTGCCACAGAGGGTGCTTCAATGTAGAAATTTTTCTTCAGAGGTGGCAGATCTGTGTAGAGAGACAAGGCATTTTGAAAATATATGTTTGTTTGTTCTCACTCACTTTCCTGGACAAAAATGATAAATAAATTTCAACAATTACACCATTATTATGATTAATATATTTAAAGGTCTTTATCACTTGGTAAGGAGGTGTCAACCACTGGCACTAAGGGCATTGCATTAATAAAGGGATACAAGCTGAATTTTATGTTTTTGGGGTTTAATTTTTTATACATATTATATAAAAAGGTATTCTACGCACATTTAACCATCACTTGCAATTAACTGAACTCAACCCTGGTTTTAGAATATACCTTATGAATGATGCGATGATGTAATTTATCATATGTGTCGAAATATGTACTGGAAGTGAACTCTTTACTCTGCAATGAACAGTTCTAACAATGCCAGAACAAAAAATTCTAATGTCATAGAAGGCATGAGAATACATGTAGAGCAAACATCCATACCTGCCCACTTCTTTGCTTCATTCTCTGCTCTATTTTCATGTAATTCTTTCCAGTTGATGCGGCGTCTAGGAGGGAATAACACATCAAATTATATCTAAACCAATGCACTAAAACAATAGACAGTTGTTATACCAAAGATGTTTTGAAATTCAAGGTCTGATCCAAGGTCTTGGAATAATGTGTCATCAGTTGAGCTATCACGAGTATAAAGTTGGCATCAGATTCAGATTCAGGTAGCGTTATCTTATGAACATTATATTGAGCGTATCAAGTTGGCGTCAGATTCAGATTCAGGTAGCGTTATCTTATGAACGTTATATTGAGCGTCAGATGGACTCAGATCCGAAGACACCCAACAGACTCAAACCTGAAATAATACCGTTGAGACTACAGGGAAGGATTCTGCTTCACTGCCGTCAGGTGTATTCGGATCTGAGGCTATCTGACGCTCAATATGACGCTACCTGAATCTGAATCTGATGCCAACTTTATACTCGTTGAGCTATCATTAGATTGGTCAATTCTCTTGTGTTCGTTTGTTGAGGACCAACTTTTACCCTTCCAGATAACTGTTAATCATGTCGAAGTTTAATACTAATCCGTCATGGTCGTTATAATGTCCAACTTGTAGTTTTTGGTATACAATGAATAACCCTCTGAGAGAATTTCACAAGTCTTCGTCAATGACATACTCCAATATGTATTTTATGAAATATATGGCAGCCATTCAATTGATAACATGAAGTTCATGAAATGCACATATTGTACTACAGACAGTTGTGCCAGGTTTGGTTGAAACCAGTCCATGTATGAAAGATATATACATATACGCTTTGAACACTCAGTTGTATTTGACCTTTAACATAGGAGTTAAAGTCAAAGGTCAAAGTCTTATTAGAAAGTTCATTATAAATTATATGGGTATAGACCCTAAATGGGGTCTCTATAGATCTATTAAACTCAGAGTTAGTGGTCAAAATGTGAATTTTTACAACAAACATGGCTGCCAATTGTCAATTACCATGAAAGTCACAATAAAGTGACGTGCATATGCTGAATATAGCATCTGATATTTGTGCCAGGTTTGGTTGCCATTAGCCTATGCATGTCTGAGACACAGGTGCTAATGGACACACAGAACCCAACATACATTACATTTTGTACGTCATGTAGTAGTCTCCTCTGGGCTTTGTTGTTGGGGACTAAAAAATATACTCAGAAAATCATGGAAGGTGTACAATAAATATGACGGTAAAATACTTGTACTTGTATCAAGCTATATACATAAAGTACACACTGAGTACAAAGAAATATTGATTCTTACCTTTGTGGTAGGGTTTCATCTAAAGTGGCTCCTGGAATAAAAGTAATAGAAAATATACTTATGCATTGTTTGACTTCCAAGTTCCTGTCATACTTAATAGAAACATTTACCGGTAAGATACAAACAAAGAGATTGAGAATGAGAATGGGTGAAAACCATGTGAGGGAGGCTAAGCTCTCATCAACTCTTTACAATTTGTACAGCTAAAATGATGTTGGCTTGGTGTTTCACTCATTTAACATGACATTTAATACACACCCTCAGACAACTTCTAGTGCAAAACAATCAATAGGGTAATGTGCAAATAGTCAAGTTGAAATGTTGATTATCAGTTAGAAAATAAACAATTGTAGACATTAAAATCATCACGTCCATGTGTAATGTTTTCATTAGAAGCCTGTTTTTACTGCGCCACTGTGAAAGATTAGCAATGCTTATCAGTGTTCAATGTGATTGGACAAAGGATCTTGCTGTGTTTATTGTGTCTCTGTTATTGTTAGTCTACAGTTGAAATATGTGTAGCTCTGTGTCAAAAACGTAATATCCCATGAGTGAAACACCAAGCCGACATCATTTTAGCTGTATTTGTTGTATCCACGTATTTAGATCATAAACTGCAGGAATAAAGGTGAACACTACTCCAGGAAACACAATAAACACATGACTAGCCCACAATACCTGATCTAAGTGCATAATTTTTCTGACTTTGTATTAACCCAACCAGCTCTCATTATGAGACATCTCAGATCACAACACCATAGTATCTTATACATGTATCAATCTGATTAAAATCCGATGTAGTGAACTTGGTGCAATTTCTTTATTTACATCTTTCCTATGTTTTTTTTTGTTCCATGAGTGAGCGCCTTGTTCCTTAGCATCAACACAACACCATAGGAGATCATGCACGTTCAAATCACATACTTATGTGTAGCCAACCATGAGGCTGTCTTACAATATAACACTCAAAGTTTGAAATTTGACACAAAGAGAACTACCAAACAATATCAAAAACATGTTGTCTGCACTCTGTGCTTGAGCTCTTTTCAAACAGTGCATTCTAAGGTACTTTACTAACTTTTGGTGTAAGATGCATTCTTATTGGTTGAGTAAATCCACTCTGCGCTCAGGATTTCACAGAACACAAAAAAAGAACAAGCGACAATAATTATAGGAAATGGTGCTTAATAACGAAATTGTGCTAAGTTCACTACATTAGATTTTAAACAGATTGTACATGTATCTGATATACAATAGTAAAATAAATATTTGATTTATCTCACTTGAAATTAATTTGACACCATTATCAGTGGAAGGTTGTACAATTTCATTGATCAGTTCTTCAGCTTTTTTTCTGGCTTCTTCACTGCCTCTGAATTCTATACCAGTGTCCCCTCCTGAACAGTCATCCTGTAAAATCTAATGAGATAATGGAAAATAAAATTAATGACAGTGACAGACAGACAGACAGAGAGACAGACAAAGACACACAGAGACAGAGAGACATGCATGGATGGACAGATAGAGTGTGTACAGACACAGACAGACATACATACACATACATACATACATACATACATACATACATGTATCATACATACATACATACATGTATCATACACACATACATACATGTACATACATACACACACATACATACATACATACATACATACATACATACAACATACATACATACATACATACATACATACATACATACATACATACATACATACAACATGTACAGACAGACAGATGTATGGATGGATGAACGGAGCGTTGCATAACACTCTGCAGTCACTGGGCATCAGTGTCTTGTTTTGATACTAACACACAAAATGAGGTAGTTGGAATTATCATTTTCATTTAATCAAAAGGATGCCAAGAAATTGATATCTATCACATAAAATGAAGTGATTTGAAGTATGATTTTAATTTTAATAATCAAAAGGTAGACTGTATGATACCACCATGTTGTTCAGCCCTATCAGACTTCTGAACTTCTAACATTTTGCAAGTGCTGGCTGACAACGTGGCCTGAATGTCATCTTACAGACTAATCAGAAGGGTACCAACAAGAATTTATAAGAGGGCTAGAAATCCTTACTTTGTTGAGGGCAAACTCTACATACAATGTAGACCTTTTAGCTGGTTTGATGCATGATGCAAATTGCATGTCTACCCATACAATGCCATGCATTCTGTACATGAATGGGGCCAGTTACAAGTGCTATCAGACATGTACCCTGGGTTTACCAGTAAAATCCATCATTGCGGCATTTAGTCTTTGCTTTATAAAATCACACACAATTAAAGAGGTCAATCTTCACAATGAAAATGTTATTGCAAATGTACATGTAATAAGGACAAGACAGGCTTAAACGCAACAATATAACTGCCGTCGTCTCACACAATGCATATTGGAATTGGATAATCACCTACTTGTAATATATGTACTGAGTGTGAGTGAGTAAGTTTCAAAACTTCACCTTACTTTGAAACTACAATAATCAAAACTGACTTTACTACATGTAAGTACCTTTATTCTTGCACCACTTGTTTCTTCTAGTTCCCGAATCTTACAGCCTCCTTTACCTGGTGTGGTGAAAAAATACAGATAAGTTTGGAAGAATGATTATTTTCGGACTATGTAACAAGTTTCAATAATATATTTTTCTATAATCCTCTTTCTCCAAACTTGTACAAACAAACACTTTCTGCCAAGTTCTGAAAACTCGAGATTGGCTGAGTTTCAGTAAATTGCAAATTTTATACACAACCACAATTTCAATAAAGTTGTCAAAAAATGCATTACTTACATGTAACTAAAAGTACCATCATTTCTAAACTTATAACAACTAATGATGCCATTTACCAAATTCAACACAACACGAGGGCAAAATTCCACATTCCAAAAGCCCACTCCCAATCCTTCATTGCAAATAGTCCATCAGTCTAATACAGTAACCGTGACTGAAAGCTCTCACTCTTCTTGTTGTTCATACATATTCTGTTTTTTGGTTTTCTTGTAAAAGTTGTATATGTACATGTAATACTATATTTTCAATCTTATTTGTTTGTATTTTATATAATTGTAATGCATTTATTGTATTTTATTGCAAATTGCATGAAAAAAACATTTTATGGATGTACTGCCACCAATAAATAAATCAATAAATAAATAATCAAATTATTTAATAAATAATCAATTAAATAGTCAAATTTTTCAATAAGAGTAATAATTTTTGAAACTCATAATAATATATACATTCTGTAAGTTATATTTGTATTTCTTAGAACAATAATACATTGCAAGTTATATTTGTATTTCTTAGAACAATAATACATTGCAAGTTATATTTGTATTTCTTAGAACAAAAATACATTGCAAGTTATATTTGTATTTCTTAGAACAATAATACATTGCAAGTTATATTTGTATTTCTTAGAACAAAAATACATTGCAAGTTATAAAAAATATTTGTATTTCTTAGAACAAACAATATACATTGTATTCAGAGAATGTTAATATTCCATTGTTACCAGTAGCACCATGTTTAATACGCATTTGCGTACGGAGTCATTTATAACAACAACAACAACAACAACAACAACAACAACAACAACAACCCCGATCTTGCACAAGTGCACAGTTGATGGAGACTGGGACTGTGGTTAGATAGAGGTTAATCTTGCTTGCAGGCGGTGCACGGGTCCAGGTTACTGACATGACCCTCAACACGGAGGAAGGCTCGACAACTTACTCAGTATATTGGAACAGCTGGAAGACAAAGCATATAACACAATAATAAGAAACTGTCGACTCACCGATAATTCTGCCAACATTTGTACTGGGGACGTATATCTTCTTCGAGTCAGTCTTGTCTTGAAACGACCGTGACCCAAAACTCCTACCACCACTTCCGCTTTCTTCCGGGCCAGACCGGAAATTAACGCGTCCCTCCGGGCGACCAAATCCCCCTCGTGTTCGTCTATTTCCATCCCCAAAACCATTTGTGTTATTATCTGTAAATGGCGAAGAATTAGAACGTCCAGCTCTCCACTCCTTATCACGGTCCGACTTGGATTCTCCAAATCCAAGGTCCGTCCGGCGACTTCTACCGAAATTACTCGCATTTTGATCGTCACGGTCTCTTCTGCCACGGCCGACCCCTCTCCCACCACCGGTTCTGTACTGGTTCCTTTGGTTATATTCTCTGTCCAAAGTCGTGCATTCTGTATAACTGTATTCCTGAAAGTTGGGAGGCGATTCCTCTTCCCAGTCACTCATCTTTAGAGAGTATAAATTCACGTATTTTGGGCACAGAAATCACTACCACTGATACCAGCTTCTTCGTACTTCCAAGCTTACTTCCACTTTGATTACACATGAAGCCTCGTTTTGGCATGAATATTAAGTGGCTCGTACATATTCGCTGGTGGCGCTAGATAGCCTTTTACGACTGTTTGCCCGCGCTATTGTTTACCAACAATAGCAATTGAGAGAATTTAAAGCAAAATGACTACATTTTACATAAAAGAAAAACAAATATATGTTAAACTATTTTGAAATGGTCTTAGGGTCAGTGAATGTTCACCATCCTAACAGACAAAGCTCCAAAGAGAGTTTGGTGTTTGATTTGAAACAACTTGCCCCCCCCCCATGCCATTCTGAGGCTTTCCCTTGTTCTGTTGATCATATAAGCTGTGTAGTATGGACAGACATTGCAATGGATTCACTGATGCACAGGACGATTCATAAATGTTGCAGTACACTCAGAGCATGTACATGCCCTTGGTGTAAAGGTAGAAAGTGCGTTGTGCCACAGAACAAAGGTGCCGGTGGTCTGAGTTTGTGCTATTTTTTGACAACCACGTCACTATTTAAAAATGCATATAGAAATGGTAGAGAACGATATACCAACTTTTACCAGTAGCGGGGTTATGATTGCTTGTATAATGTGGTCTATCATAAGGTGCTTTAATATATCAGAAGATCATTGGTCTGTATGTGTGCCAGTCTATTTTTGTCTGTCTGTCTGTCTGTCTGTCTGTCTGTCTGTCTGTCTGTCTGTCTGTCTGTCTGTCTGTCTGCGGTCTGTCTGTTTAATCATGTTCTTTCCATTTGTCTATCTTGATGAATATTACAATTCACAAATGAGTGTGAAGTATGAAAATTGAGGCGTGCTTCCTGTGGCGCGTGTGTGTGTGTGTGTGGGGGGGGGGGGGGGTTGCGTGTGCGTGTGTGATATGTATGTATGTATGTATGTATGTATGTATGTATGTATGTATGTATGTATGTATGTATGTATGTATGTGTGTATTCATGCATGCATGTGTGTATGTGTGTATGCATGCATGTATGTATGACAGTATGTATATATGTATGTAGGTAGGTAGGATAGGTATGTATGTGTGTGTGTATGTATGTATGTATGTATGTATGTATGTATGTATGTATGTATGTATATGGGTATGTTTGTATGTATGTATGTATGTATGTATGTATGTGTGTGTGTGTGTATGTATGTATGTATGTATGTATGTATGTATGTATGTATGTATGTATGTATGTATGTATGTATGTATGTATGTATGTAGGTAGGTAGGTAGGTAAGTACCTAGGTAGGTAGATAGGTTGGTCGGTCGGCAGGCAGGTAGGTAGGCCTGCCTGCACTCTGCACGGTCATCTTGTCAAGTGTAACGTGATATTATGTCTGTAGTGGCCAACAGCCACAGCGCCCCCACTGTCAACATGCAGTGTCGCTGTAAATCATTCTCTTGTCAAAAGCATGTCATATTGATCTCAATATCTTTCGTCCTCATACCCATCACCATTTCCGAGGCAGACCACAAGTGCTCAAGGAGTCCGAAATATAAGGCTGAGAGAGACAGAGACAGAGAGAGAGAGAGAGAGAGAGAGAGAGAGAGAGAGAGAGAGAGAGAGAGAGAGAGAGAGAGAGAGAGAGAGGGGGGGGGGGACGGCACCCAGTACCTATATGATATAGGTACTTTCCAACAGACTTGAGGTTTCCTAATAATGAGGATTCGCTGTAGAGTCGGCGATAGTGGTTGACACAAGTTGACTCATGATTAAATAGTGGAGGGTGGAGCTAATGATAGTGACAACTTTTGTCTGTCTGCCTGTCTGTCTGTCTGTCTGTCTGTCTGTCTGTCTGCCTGACTGACTGTCTGTCTGTCTGTCTGCCTGCCTGACTGACTGTCCGTCCGTCCGTCCGTCCGTCCGTCCGTCCGTCCGTCCGTCCGTCCGCCCGCCCGCCCGCCCGCCCGCCCGCCCGTCCGTCCGTCCGTCCGTCAGTCTGTCTGTCTGTCTGTCTGTCTGTCTGTCTGTCTGTCTGTCTGTCTGTCTACCGGTCAAACTGTTTTATCGATTATGAATTTTTTTATTCACGATGTGTGATTGGTAGAATATGATCGTGGATATCCTTGGCGTTAGTCTATAGCAATTTCAACGTACAAATGTAAATGTACAAGATAAAATATGTCGTCACCAGACTCAGTATCGTAGAGTATCTCTTGGACAGTAATCGCAATATGCTGAAAGAAATATAAATTGGGATAAAATGATACGTGTTCTTTTTGTTAATATGTAATGTGCTCTTAATGGTACCATACTATCGAATCACGCCACGTCACGCCACGTCGTCATGTCACACGATTTCAGATAACACACTTACACTACACGCCGTGTCACATCCGATCACACTACACCACTATCACGTCACATCATATCACGCGATGTCACAACCGATCACACCATATCACACATGATAAAATACGTCATGAAAAATGACGTCACATCACGAATTAATTACAGATCTATCATCGATCAGATGTAGTAAATGTAAGCAAGTTATCCCTCCTAACTGGGTCAACTATACCGGAGCTACAGAGTTAACAGATGCAAACCTCAAAAATAGTCAAATTTAAACCGAATGCCTCAAATATAGATTTTTGTTCCTACATACATTATTGGAATGCAAAATAATTAACTATATCTATCATATATGATGTATCACTTAACTGGAAATTTAAGTCTATATGAAATTTGACCTTATATAATTAAGATATTGCCTAATTATCAAAAATCATTAATTATGCAAATTAACCACTAAGATTAATTATGATACATAAGCAAGCTTTAAAGGAAACATTCACTTCTTTACCATCAATATATATGCAGTATATTACCTGGAACTTAAAAGCTCGTATTCTATTATAGATATTGCCTCATTTTCAAAAAGTTAACATTTATACTAATTACATATCACCATATTACAATAGGGAAGTGGACTCCGAACATAGTCAATATTATATCAAATGAAAGGTATTTCGTTGACCAAATAAAAACCAGTGTGGTTGCTTGATCGTCCAGACATAGTTAAAAACTTGTTAATTCGTGTGTCATTTTAAGTCAAATATTAGCCACGAGACTGGTTAGTCAAGGTTGTCGACCCTGAAGCAAGGGTTAGATTGGACAAGAAGCAATTGGGCATACACGTCCGGGTCGATAATTCGTTGACCCTTTTAAAGGATCGGATCGGTTGTTGGGTGCCAATGAAATTACTCAATTCGACACCCGTTCTCATTTCCTCTCTCTGATTGGCTGTTCTAAATTATACATTCATACAGAGCGATACAGGTGTGTACAGTCAAATATATGAATACAAATATAATAGGGAGAAACTATTCAACCAAAAATCTCTGACAGCTAGCCACCTCTGTGTCTGTTTCAGAAGATTTATGGGTTGTCTCATTATCCTTTAGGGGGTTTTCCTTTTGGAGCGTGTTTTTCTAACGCGATGTGCATCTTAGATATTGCATTCCTACCTCGGTGTTGTCAATGAGATCAACCGATGACGAAGTAGTATGTTGATATAATGAACAACACAGAGGTAGGCATGCGACATCTCACATTTAATACATGTCTAGTGAAATATTTTAGATTTAAATGTTGAAAATTGTGATTGTATCTTGATATGCATAGTGTACACCACCCCTTTCATACTAGTAACACTAGACAATACCAGTGTAGTCATAGTCATTAACTATACATTTGGTGAGGTTAGAATTCAATCTGGTAAATTTGAATTAGAATATTCGATTCGTTGATTTGCATATGATATACTGAGTGCACTTGACAAGATCAGATATGTACACAATGCTAGTATTTTTAGTCGTCTAGATATTAAACAATTGATATGAAAACTGTTTATCATACATGTGAATGAGATCCTTCGAATTTGAAATCTGTGTGATTTTATTTGGATTTTCAGTTATACATAAGAATATCATTCATCGAGTGGTAAACCTAACGAAATGTACAAAAGAATTCCATTTTTGTTTATGGTACAGTAGCCACGAGAGAGAAATCTTGCCTTAGCAGAAATAGTAATATTCATATGTTTTTCATATTCATAATTTTTTTTTCATGTGTGAGTGTCTAGTTCAGGTAGTGATGTTTTCCGTTGTTTTCCATATGGTCTCTGTGTTATTGGTTTCTTATCATCAGATGTACAGCCATTACAGATTGGAAGAAGAGTTTTATATTGTCTTATTAAGTTGATGTCAGTTTTCGCATCCACTATTTCTGGCGAGACTTCAAAATTTTCATTAAAAAAATGTAGGGTCGACAGTGAAAAACTAGGTGGGGTTGGGTGAGAGAGAGAGAGAGAGAGAGAGAGAGAGAGAGAGAGAGAGAGAGAGAGAGAGAGAGAGAGAGAGAGAGAGAGAGAGAGAGAGAGAGAGAGAGAGAGAGAGAGAGAGAGAATATGAATGAATCAGAGATCACGCAACAATTGTCCATTAATAGTAAGTTAGGTGTAGAACTGACGAATATTCACAGTACCAACTGAAATGATCTTACTCTTTTATTTACCAATTTCTATTTTGTTATTCGATATTATGGAGAGGAGGGAGAGGGAGAGGTGCTTAATAAGGTAACAATTAGGGGAAGTAAGTTAATCAAATAATGGTGTCGAGAGCCAAAACAATACATGCAGAGTATTAAACTCAGACCACAGGACAGCTGTAACAGCTGGTATGAGGTATAGTAGAGGAGAAAATGAGAGACCTAGAAATCACTCCAGACGAAGAAACAGACAAAAATAGTCTAATCTAGAGCCAGTTTATTTATATTTCAATAATGTGTTGTTGTTGTTGTTGTTGTTGTTGTTGTTGTTGTTGTTGTTGTTGTTGTTGTTGTTTTGTTTTGTTTTGTTTTTAAATGAACAATGATTTTTGAATATCCAATCAATAATTGTGGGTCTAATATTGACAAAATGGTCTTGCAGAGTTCGTCTCTAAATAGAAGATACCGCTGGGAATGATAGTAGCGTGGAATCCCATTTTATTACAACGGTTACCACAGGAATAACACTCATCACCAAGACCACATGGATAGGATTGGTAGGTACATCTAACGTTGATGGACTCCGTAAAATACTCATGTGCTCTACCATGGTCGCAACCAATATCTAAAAATCAAATAAAATGTACTATAGTATATGTATATATTGGTGAAAGCAAGACAGCAAATAAATAGTATGATTCGTACTCTCCATAATGTCTGACTCAATATTGCTACTAACATTCACAATATACCCTAAAATAGTATGGCAAGATTCGGACGTAGTGAATGTAAAAAATGAAACTTTTATAAACGTTTTACACACAACAAAATTATTTTAAGATATAAATTGTTTGTTCAATCCTAGTGTAATGCTGCCACAGACGAATCCTTTCTACGACAAGGATTATTAGTATCCTGTTAACACTACCTTTGAAGAAATTCTGCATTATAGTGAATAAGTACTAGTGTGTTGTCGCTGCTGAATATTTGACATTACATTCCATAAATGTAGTAATGAAATACAAAGAATTTTGCAATATTATTCGTTTATGTTAATACACTCTATTCACCCCCCCCCCGTACAATACATAAATGATAGAAGCATTTTTACCTCCGTCAACACTGACATCTCGCTTTTTTCTATTGAAAATACCACAACCAGGCTGTGATTTGCCGCCATTAGGATAAAAGTCTACATGACCAGACTGTAAGATAGATATTTGTATATAAACGATGAGTTGCCCAAATCTTTGATATAGTATTTATAGTACATGTTTAAAGGTGAAGTACTGTTAATCCCCCCCTCAAGGATAACGCTATTAGTGGGGTGTCCGACATCGGCAGTTATACTTCATGAGAGCCAACTTTAACATTAGTGATATTATTATTATATAAAATGCATTCATCAACAAAAACAGGAGAGAGAGAGAGAGAGAGAGAGAGAGAGAGAGAGAGAGAGAGAGAGAGAGAGAGAGAGAGAGAGAGAGAGAGAGAGAGAGAGAGAGAGAGAGAGAGAGAGTTGCCGAAGATAAAGTTACATTTTGGTTCTCTATTTCAATGTATTTTCAGCGACTTAAAACAGCACAACAAAAACGCTATGTAAATTTGTAAGATTATTGTAGTAGCGTACCTTAAGCCAGATATTTAAGATGTAAAATAAGAGAATTCTAAAATATGAATAAAGGCGATAAACTATTGTAACTAACCGGGTTCCAGCATCCAAGACCAGTAACTGTGTTAGCATCAGTGTGAATAATATCAACAAACTGAGCATCACTTGCATCAAGTTTTTTGTCATTATCGTAACTATCGAATGATGGACCAGCAGGATCCAAACCTGTTAACAAATACATAATAAGGCATATACCCGGGCCATGCTACATGTCGTGTGCGAGGAGAAAGGGGGGTTTAGGGAGCTATATGAACAAGAAACAGTGTAGGGGAGAGAAGAGAAGAGAAGAGACGAGACGAGACGAGACGAGACGCAAAGCAAAGACGCCCGGGGGTATTGAGTTCGGATCAGAGAGGGACTGGGACATGAAAGAGATTCTAATACTAGTATAATCATGTAAAATAATACGACACGTAGGGTCATGTTTGTCATCGTGTCAAGCTCCCTACACCCCATCCCATCAGTCAGTCAGTCAGTCAGTCAGTCAGTCACCCACCCACCCCACCCACCCACCCAACCAACCGACCGTGCCTCTGTCAAGTAACTTGCCTGTAATTCTTTTCACAGTTGGAATACGTTTTCCTGCTGCTCCAGATGATTGTGCTCCAAGACTGTGACCAATCAAGTGACACTTATTTTCATGATGTCCGTGCTGCTTCAACAAGAGGATAAAATCATACATCTGACGACCAGTTTCATCAGTGTTGTCAGCAGACCTGTCATAAATTAGATTACTTGCACCGTCTCTCCAGTCAACCAAGAACACATTGTAGTCCCCCTGAAATTATAGAAACACGTTATAGAAACCCAGTATGTGTAGTTGCGTAATATTTGTATGAACGAGCAAACGTGGGTATGCTATCTTGACTGGTGACTGTGACAAATGTTATTAATCTATTCACAATGGAATCTTTCAAAGAGGAACTGTAGATGACAAGGTCAAAGTAATGCTTTAGTGATTATTCAGATGAAATAAAGAGAAACCAATAATTGACTAAGAACATTTCTCCAAATAATAACCTCACTGGTACGATTAAAACAGGACTATCGTATTTCCAATTCCTAAATGTATATGTGGTTTATTTTGTTTTTGCATTTCACTGACCAAATATGTCATCTCAACTATCCTATGTTTTGCAGCGTGAAAGGGGGGAGGGGTTGTTTCTCTTCATGAAGTAATTACTCTCAATAACGAATCAGCATGTCACTGTATTTTTACAGTTGCGAAGCAGGGTAGTTTGGGAGCGAGTGACTAGAGCGAGAGAAGGGGGTAGTGAGTGAGTGAGTGAGTGAGTGAGTGAGAGAGAGAGATAGATAGATAGATAGATAGAAAGATAGACAGACAGACAGACAGACAGACAGACAGACAGAGACAGGCAGTTAGTCAGTGGGAGAGAGAGGGAAGGGTAGACAGACAGATATAAAGACAGGCAGAAGGATATGGAGACAGAGAGGGGTCTAGGGAAGGACAGAGATACAGACCGACAGAAAATGGGGAGAAAGATAGTTTACAGTGCAACGATCAGAAACAAGTTGTTCTAGGTGTGCTATGCTATTCTGCCAAATTTATGCAGTCTGAGTCAATCTTAACACTTACATGTACAAGGAGTTCGTCCTTCATTTCAGCCATCCACTCAACATCAGCATTACTTTTCCAACCATGGACGATAAATTTGGATTCTTTGTCACTGTTGAAATAGGAATAGGCAACTGTTTGTGCCGTGATCACCTGATGAGTATTCAAATTTGCTCTCGTGAAGAGTCGAAATTCACAGTTAAACGCCAAACCTACAAATTAATCAAAATTGCATTTAGTAACTTCTTTGCTCATCATTACGAAGGAAATAGCTTGTACATAGTGCATTATATATGAGAAACTTGCTTTTTTGACGAACATTCCGAAATTGATGATCTGTGTACTAGTACATAATACTGATACCAACAAATTAGATTTGCTCAATTATATTTGAACAAAGTCACAGATCTCCTCCTCGTATCGAGCAACAGTTCTGTTTCAGAATAGGGGCGTACGTCTCCTTTGATTTCCTTTCAGGTAATATTGAAAAGACATGTGTTAACAAAATTGATCTAAGAATCAAAAGCATGAAAAAAGCTAAACAGAAAATAATAGTAAGAGAAACCATTGACCTTACACGAAAGGGTCTATATGAAAAACTTACTCGTATACACACAAGACAGCAGCACAGCTATATTCAGTAACTTCATCCTCGGTGACTGTAAAATCTGGTTGTGGTGTTCAGTTGACTGGTCTTGGGAAAGGAAATACGACAAGGTACATACCGAACTTTTAAACGTTTTGATGTGGGTTTACTGGTTCATAAATCTCTTGTGAGCCCACCCCTAACCGCAAACACGTATCAATTTCCCATGGGAATGGAAACACGTGATATTTAACGTCGTACCATTTTTCGCCTTCAACAAGCCTATATGAGCGCAAAACGCAAACAATCTGTGTTAAATTTCTGAGGTCGCAGTTACATCAACACGAAATAAAGATAGACACATTTTGGAGCATTTTTAGTGTCCAATCCCAGACATTTTTTCTTTCAAATAACATGATATCCAATTTTAACATGATTCTTTTTGTATGGACCGGCGCTGTGGCGATACACATCAACCAAAAAATTTCCAAAATCTCAAAAAGTGATTTTGTTTTGAAACACAGACCATCTGTTGTCGTAATGAAATGTTCACAATGTTAAAGCGTTTACGTTTATGAAAGAGGTTCCGTAAAGAGACATTTTTATAAGAATTAGTTTATATCAAATGAAAATTGTCCCCTTTTGCACATACAGAAAGAGTTCATTGTAAAGTTGACCTATTAGTACAAAATAAATGTCCATTAGGTAGGGAAAACATCCACAGTGATGTTGATCTACATGTGTCTTTATTCTGCCAGTGATCTGTTAAGTTCGTTGGTTCACAATTATGGAGCATTATTCCGAGAAAAATTAGTAGAACTCCAATCGGAGAAACTTTCAAGAAAGAGTTTAAATGGAAATTGATTCTCTATCAATATTTGAGTTCGTAATGTTCTCTATTGTCACACTTTACACTGTCTTAATTTTTAGTTCAGTTTGATTTGATTTGATTTTATTTGGAAAAAAATATTCAGGAAACCACAAAACAAAAACAGAAATAACACTACAGCTTTCACAAACAAACAAATACAGCACGGAATACCTTTGCCGAGGATAACATAAAAAAGTTTTAACAACTTATTTCCATTGTGGTCCTCCCACACCAAACATTACATAGCAGAAAAAACGATGAAAAAACAGTACATAGCAGACAGAAAATACTAAAAAACTGACCCGGCTACTACATGTGGAGCGAGGCCAGCCTACAGTAAATAAACGAACTCACTTTCTTCCAATTCAGACAATTTCTCGTACATAAAAGCTTTAACACTTTTCTTAAAAAGTTGCAAAGAGCTGACATTATACACGAAGGTAGACTGTTCCAGATTTTTGCGCCAGAAAGACGGAATGAATGTTGACTCTGTGTATTGAAGGTTGGAATATAAATAGAGGAAGAACTAGATCTGGTGTTGTATGAATGCCTACTACTGGTTAGTCTGAAATGATCGGAAAGATAACTGGGTGCATTACCGTTCAGCACTTTATAAACATGATTTAGTTTTAGCTGTTCAACTCGTTGTTCTATAGGAAGCCATCCTAGTTGTGTGTGAAGTGTGTGTAGGATATATGAGTTCTTGGATGCAAGTTTAACACAAATCTGATCAGTTTGTTTTGAGAGATTTGTAGTTTTTGATTTTGTACGTCGGGTTAGGCTTTTGTACCAGTAGGAGCATGCATAGTCATAATGGCATTGAATAAGGGCTGAAGCCAACAATTTCCTAGTGTTAAAATCCAAAAATTTAGATTTTCGATATGGAAATTTCTGTCTGGCATATACCTTTTCAGCCATACCCTCACCACCAAGCGATTGGTCTAATTCTGCTCCCAGGTAATTGACTGATGTTTTGTGAGTGATTTGGGTATTATTACATACAATATTAAGTTTAGTGTTGGAATTAAGTTTACGTTTTAAGCCAAACAGAATTGATTCGGTTTTTCCTAGATGTAATGATAATTTATTGTCAACTAACCATTCACTAACTGACATGAGTTCCTTACCTAAAAGGTGTAGTTTAGTTTACTTTAGTATAGTATTACGCCCACTACCTGTAATGTGGACTTTGCATGTAAATAAATACACAAAAGACCTTTTGCAGATCAGTGCTATGGGCATAAGGCACAGGTAGATATAAATGCACAATTAATAGACGGTATTACTTATTGATAGATAGTGTCTTTTTCTATGATCGACCGAAATGAAATTTGAAGTGTCTATTGGAAATGTCACCTGCGAGGATAATTTGAACTTCAGGTCAGTGTGTTAATGTTGTCGACGTTTAGCAGCACTTTTGTTATCTGCTTTCTAACTTATGCCAATATTATGTGTGATCATTTCTACAACAAAATGTCGGCATTAATCTTTAAACATGGATGATTATCTATATGTACAGAAGTTATGTCTCGAAAAAAATGTAAAAAGTCAAAAATCATTTTGACGGGAGGTACTTTGATTACGTTCAAATTTAAGTAGCACTGATCATGACTGGTCTGATTTTACCGACGATTCTGTTTGTGAAATTGACAGGATACCCGATGCAAGGTAAGAGAATTATGTCGTGTTGTCAATCTTACGATAGATAATTCGATTCCCGTGTCCAATATGAGTGATTTCGTTTTTACGCGAGGGTTTATTTGATTCATACATTGCCATTATCTTCTGTTATTTTTTTTATAAAATGCCGTCATTTTGTGTACTCATTGTCAAGGCATCTACGTCATTGAACTGAGTTGACTAACCGAAAAACCGACAACTTCACTTTTGTTTACATTCTACTTCCGTATTTAGTGTCGCTCGTAAATACAACTGATACCGGTTTCAACCAACCAACCAACCAACCAACCAACCAACCAACCAACCAATCAATCAATCAATCAATCAATCAATCAATCAATCAATCAATCAATCAATCAATCAATCAATCAATCAACATGAACTATCGTTGTGTAATTTGACATCAAAAGGAAAAGGGTTTAAAAAATATGGCCTTTACTGCCTTCAGTTTATTTTTTTTCCTCATTTAGAGTATTTTTTTTATCTTATCACGATGTTGATAATGGTGGTCCAACTGACGAGTTCCTGAGATTCACACCACAACGTACCTATTCCAGGCATCCAGAACAGACGCCTCGTCCAACAGGGCACAGACAAATACTAGTCTGTTAACAGGTAACGGCAGCTTTTAATTACCAAAGCGATTGATTTCTTTCAAGCTATTTTGTTTTACAGTCAACGTTTGTGAATTTACTAATAGTTTTGCAACGCTGCATATTTTGCAGGAGCCGTATTATGCTTTGCCTATTGGCTCTTGGGAGGATGTTACCACTGGAGAACTACATAAATTTATTGGTTTACTTATTTTTTGGGGCTTGTGAAGACACATCGACTGGATAAATATCATAGCCAGCAACCACTATACAGTTCTTCCTGGTCCCGTTCTTTCACACCAAGTAGGAAGAGATTGTCAATGAATGGTCTTCGTGCCTTTCTTCACATTGTCGACCGTGCCACAGAAAACCCTGACGATAAATTAGAAAATGTCAGGTACTTATTAGACCATATGAAGAGAGTGTGCGAATAGGTTTTCCAGCCATACGGTCAGGTTTCTGTCGATGAACGCATTGTTAAATCCAGAGGCAGATCTTGCATGAGACAGTATATTAGAGACAAACCAAGCAAATGGGGTTTTAAAATTTGGGTTTTAACAGACACCAAATCAGGTTTTACGTGTGAATTTGACAGTGATCCTAGATGTCAGCAGAATACATCTGGAAATGGCCTTGGTTATGATGTTGTCATGAAATTGTGTGAGGGACTACAACCAACCAACCAACCAACCAGCCAACCAACCAACCAACCAACCAACCAACCAACCAACCAACCAATCAATCAATCAATCAATCAATCAATCAATCAATCAATCAATCAATCAATCAATCAATCAATCAATCAATCAATCAATCAATCAATCAATCAATCAATCAATCAATCAATCAATCAATCAATCAATCAATCAAATTTCTATATGGTGCTGATTTCCAGCGCAGTATTCTGTTCAGTAGCGCTGAATGGCTAAGGCACACTATATGCTTTGGTGAACAAATACGTCTTCAGTTTTGGTTTGAAACAATCCAGGCTGGTAAAATGCAAATATCAAGTGGCAAGGAGTTCCATAGCTTGGGGACAACATATGAGAATGAATGACAATTGGGCCTTCAAAAGTCTGAAAGTCTTGAAATTGCACATCCGCAAAATATCTTTCAGCTATGCCTCAACAAAATACACTTCATAGCCAGATAATATGTACTGCATAGCATAATTGTCTCTCAATTCTGGTATTTTCATACCATATTCAAGCATTGTAAGACTTTAAACTATGTCTATGATTTTATATTATATGCATCGCAAAGGGTCTCCTACATTGTTTTATTTTCAAAGAAGTTTTCATCTTTGAAGGTGTCTCCTTCCAATCAGTAGCAATCCTGGTCATTACTCCCAAAACAAGATGGAAGGTGGCTGGCCAAGTACCTCATTGTATAGGTTAGAGCTCATTTTGAGACATCTCCTTATGCATGTGGAATCAACATCCTTTGCAAAGTAATCTCGTTTGGACTGTTATTGTAGTTGGTTCTCACTGTCATTTTAATGAATCGTTATACCATATCATTTTATATCTCCACTGTAGTGTAGTTGACAGAAGGGGTGGCTAAAATGATCCTGGAGTTTCATTTGGCGGGTCTTAACATTTTTTGAGAGGAGGTGAGAGGAGCTACGCAATCTGTTTAACCATAAATTGTGTACATTGATATTCCTAACTTTAGAACTGATGGAAATCGATTGCCATACAAATTGCAAGAGGTAAAATCAAAATGACTGAATAAGTGCTATATAAACTCAACTTGAAATGTTTTGCCATCATTATTTATGGTTTGTTTTTACATCCTTGTCAAGCATTGTAAAAATACGACCGACCAACCCAATATGATGGGTTTGGTTGCCCGTTGAACAGCGTTTTATTATTTTTTCTGGCCTTATTTACATATTTAAATAGTTTAATAAATACTTTATTTACATTTATGCTGACAAGAGAAACATGACCGTGGAGTTTTCTTTTGTATTGTCTGGTTTGATGAATCATCTTGCAGTATGTGACCTTCGACCTCCCCTTTATTTGAAATGGTTGTAAGGAGGTGGTTTTCAGGTAAAATGTATATATAAATTTCAGCAGATGTTCAAAAACAATGTATTTACATCTTGCTAAGTTGGTATGTATTTATTATATTGAGATGAATTTGACATTGCAAATGAATTTTGGTAATGAATTTGATTATTCCAGAATACTTTTTACATTTACATATAATATGCATATATTTGGAGAAAGTTGGGGCATAATATATTTTTGTACACCTTCGCTATTCTCCATGTTATGATGTTACAATTAATAAACTTTCTAATAGTGCTTGAATAAAAAATACATTTTTGAAGCACGTCCTGTGTATCCTGCGCATTGCATGTAGTTTCTGACATGATAAGTCAGTTTTCATGATGTAAAAGGAGAAAATTGACAAAAGGTTCACAAAACATATGTGCTGATGAGTGAGATATATACCACAGAAATGTATTATGTACATATACTCTAGATATCTCGATGAATATTTGACTGAAAACATTGAAAAATCATGCCACATTGTAATTTTCATATATTTGCATATAATTAGCATATTTTTGTACCGCGCCGCCCTCCTCTCCCCATGACTCGTTCCAACTCTATATTTTCTTGGCTTACAAAACATATAGGTTGATGGGGGTTACTGCTGTAACTTTGGTATTCAAAAGCCCCAAAGTGATTACACCTGAATAATGCATAATATAATGGTGGTTGATAACTAAATGATCGATAGTTAGTTAGTGTAGAGCCTAACCACAGCCCCTCTCAAGAGAATATGGTGGGACATAGATCTATCTATAAAATTCTATATCAAGTGTCGTGAGAATCGCCATGTGTACTCGATATGAACTCATGTGCCTGTGTTTAAATGATAGCATATCATGGCTTTTGTTTAATATGTGTTACCAGTATCCAACCTCCACCAGACTTACAACCAAACTTAAAATAGCGTTTATGTTTAACTATCAAACATGTTGTATTAAGAGCTATATCAAGCAAGGTATCATCGCCAGAAATTATGATCAGTAATCCTTTGCTGCACTCTAAAGTGATGTGTTCAGTTCCTGAACACTTAATTGTAACAGATTTTGAACGCAGTATATGTGTTCAATATAAATACTAGAACGCGTGTGTTCAGATTTAGAACACAGTGTTTTTATTTTGAACGCATAACATATGTTCAAAATCTTATAAACCAGAACACTGTTGATGCATCAGAACACTGTAACAGTTTTTGAACACAAAGTAAGTGTTCAGAACAAGAATAGAACACATGCATTCTAGATCTGAACACTAGTGTTTTATGTTTTTGGCACAAGCGACGCTAAACTGAACACATGGGACGCGTCTGAAGCGTCAAAATCTTTAGAGTGTGGTTTAATCTATATGACTAACAATTATAGGTGGACACAATCAGATGTTTATCAAATATATAAATACTGAGAAGGTGTAATTCATATAACCCAGCAATGGATCATAAAAATGAAGGCCTACTAAGTATATTTTACACAAAGAAGGTGCACTTGTAATGTCCAAATCCCTTTACATGTATACCAGAGTGTACTTGCTCCTGTGCGCGCAATACCAAAAACATTACTACCTACCTATATGCAAATGATATGCAAACGATATGCATATGAAGGCCCGCACTTTCACAGGCTATGCTATGGAAAGTACAGCCACAGAGAAAACTGCAAACACTCGTGCATCATGGGGTTCTGTCACAGTATCCACCATGCAAGCATGCACCCCATGTCACATCCAAACTTCTAAGTTTTCATTTAATGGTGGGGCTAATAAAATATTTGTTGATGTTATCATGCCAAATATTTCGACTATTAGAAATACTAGTAAATCATAACGCTATTTCAGATTTGGATGTATGTATAACGTGAATGACCCGGATAGCACTCCCCCAGATATGAAGGTTATTAGTAATAAACAAATATTTTACCTGTCTCCATAAATCTGTCTCTGTTTCTAATATTGAAGTTTTTAAAAAACTAAGGCGTGTTTAATACTGTGTTATTAAACGTCAGAGTTCTGATTATCGCTCCTTTTCACAAATTAAATTGTATCCATTCGTTTTTGTAAAATTTGATTAAAATTCTTTCAACTATGATTTGTACGAGTAATGCCAGTTTAATTTAAAACTAAATCAGTTCTTATTCAAGCAAATGTTCCAATTTACACATGGATTTTATTAAATAATGAACAACCCGACGAGAATGTTAGGGCTATCGTATATTTTGACCATCTCTCCCAGTGTGCGGACAAATAAAAGCGCCGGGACTAAGACATCGAAATTCCAAGATCACGCTATCTAACTTAAGGAATCGGCAAATGTGTGCAGTCGCCATCTTGAATTAGGTCAAAAGAGGTCAGGTCATTCCATTATTATCAAATTTATCACAATCAAGAAGCCGAATAGTTTGATACAACATATGGTAGAAAAAACAGCATGATCGCGTACAAATATGTCTTGGTGAAAACACACCGCTCGCATCTTCCCACATGACTGAAGTTTCTTGCATGCTTTAATATTTCCCCTAAAAGTTCGTTTACATTATGTGAAGAAAATAATTGTACCACTTTAATTTCTTCCAATAGTATGGTTTGCTATAGTTTGAACGTAAATCAATACAGAGAACATTTAAGAGCATAATGGAAATCATCCTCGATGTCATTATTACATTTTGGGAAATTTCCCAATGACCATTTTGGTCGACAAAGTTCAAAACAATTTACAGCTTATGTTATTGCAATAGTTGCTTAATACTTTTAATGAAAACTTTGTGCGGTTAAAATCACACATGATTAAGTATAAATTTGCATAATGTTACCATTTTATGAATTTCAATATATTAATGTTGAAAGAATTATCTCAAATTGAGGTAATATTGCGTCACGTTTTTGTGACGTTCAAAATGGCAAAATATAATGTTTATATGAAGCCATGCGTGTATAATGAAGCACGCAGATGAATACTGCTAAATTTTAGAAAATTTAATGTCATCGACAGCTGTAGATGATAACATTAACATGAATTAATGTCCTTCCTGTCTAATCTAATCTAATGTTTAATCTGTCATACTTGATACTATACGGGTGAAATTTGGGAAGGGTGTTGCAGTCATTTCTACTTGAGTTCATGCCTTCAAAATAGGCCACGCCATTGATTGCTCACTTACACGGAGAATAATGCCAATCGTCAGCTACAGACGATGGTCTTGGTACTACCATGTTACCAGTGTCTTATAATGTATCATATTGAATACAGTGTCGAATAAAATGGGTGAGGGTTGAGTTGCGATCATTTATACCATCATACCATTATTGCAGTGTATACGGCGCTAAGTAATATTTAGTAATGAAAGCTAACGTAGCTAGACTCATATTGAAGTTAAAGTAGTTAAGTTGCGGTTGTGCATGACAGAATACAGGGTGAATGTACTCATATTCTAAGACACTCAGCGATTGACACAACACAACACAACACAACACAACACAACAATGGTATATAATTAACCACCACCAGAGCATTGTATGGTGTAACACGCTGGCATTTAAAATCGCATCATAGTATCGCACTTATTACAGTAACATGACACTATTCAATTCTATTCTATGATGTAACACGACGTTTAGTCAAATCGCATCACATCATAGCACGACATCATACAATAGCATGACACTATACATACATATAATTACAAAACAAACGGCAACCCCAACCAAATAAAAATGCAACACATTATACCATCCATAAGCCAAGTTATTGTCTTTGAACAGTAGATATGGATATATACCCTGATCGTTCTACATCCCAACACCCGAGTCGCCGTTATCTTTTCATAAATTATGCCTGAGGAATCTAACTATATCATATACCAATATCTTTCGTCATTCAACAAGAAAATACTAGTGTCCCAAGGGTTTGTCACCACTCATCTTGTGATTCGTAGCGACAAGGCCCCCTAGGTCACTGCCATTTTCCTTGGCTTAACGAAGAAAACTATTGGGAATAATACATACAAGACTTGTATATGAGAAAATACAAATCGCAATATTTCTTGACGAAGTACAGCGTGCATGGTAATATGACGGAATAACCATAGCAAATAACAAGACAAAGGAATATAACGAGACCTAAAAAGAAACAGTTGAACCATACAAAATCATGGGACTCATTACATGACAGAACAGAATACAGCACATTTCAAGTTACCGGTCAGCGGTTCTGTGTGATACAACCATGCAGAAACCAATAAGAAACTGCACATGCTAAACTTTAACATAGCAAGATTGAGTGAATATATCTTGCGATGTTCTTTCGTTTCTTGTCTTAATGAAATGAACTAAATGTGTGCCACCATGCATACCCGGGATGTAGCCATAAACTTTAGACATCAAAATATTGGTGCCCATCATGTGTCTGCGTCTAGATGCAGTATGTTTAAATGGTTTATTTCATTCAATTTAGACACAATATAGGAAGAAAATGCAATCTTGCTAAGTTAGTGTACAACATTCAATTTCTTATTGGTTTCTGCATGGTTTTATCAAACAGATTCGCTGAAGGATAACGAAACAAATTGTACAACATGACACAATGTAACAGACTCACTGAAAAGGAGAGAATAGACGAACAAAAACCGTACTGCGACACAACATGAGACAACCATGTTGTTATCAAAGAAGGAAAGTTTATCAGTTTGAAATATTTCAAATTACTTAGAAGTGACATCAAGACGAGTGACGTGCTAATCACGCGAGAAATACGTCGACATGCGGTAAAACAGAGCGTAGAAGTTTTATCAATTAGGGCAATGTTTATCGCCATCAACATATGCCAATATAAGAAAAATTCCCACACTGTTCGGATTGTATATACATACTGTGTTTGGTTGTGGAAGATTCACTCTACTGAAGGAAAGACAATCATGCGTACATTTGTCGTTATTCTCGCCTTGATAACCGCTGCCTTGGGTCAAATCCCTACAGGTAAAATATAGATATTGTGTTGTTTATTTTGAATTGCATTTAATTCCAAATCGGTTGTTTATCTTTTTATCCAGATTATAGGCCAGATTCTGAAGCCATGTATTTAAAAGCAGAATGTATATATGATAAGATTAATATATTGATGGCTGTTCAAACTCCAAACAATATACGATATATTGAGTATTCTGAAGTTAGTGATCTATGAACAGAACAGATGGGAAACTATCGCGATTGTGTTCCTCTTCGTACCATAACAACTCTATGCCAAGGCCCACCAAGAGGGCAAAAAGAAGCATTTAACATGATTATTTATATAATGCCTATATCCTATGTACAGCAAGCTTCTTCTAAACCAGATTCTTGTATTTTCGAGAGGTCGCACGATGCAGGGTTGGTAAAAATGTCTTTTCTTGATCCATGAAGGAGACAGAAATGTAGCCAAGATGCCATCCTCACTTAGCCCCTTTAGGCACTGATATGTTTTTACAATTTAGGATCACTTCTATGATTACATTTTAAGATCAAGGTCATTAACAGGAACGACCTTTTGGCGGAAAAGTGTTGATTACAGCTATTCATGCACTAACTGCAGCTGGACAATTTTTGTTAGGTACAATAACGTACTCATACTATCGTACATACACGATGAACGAAATCATTATCTCGTTCAACAACATCACCATCGATGAGTTGAATGCACCTAAGAGTCTTTTGGACAGCACAAAGAATCATTGGCACCGATTTACCATCATTACAATCAATCTATATATCATTCCAGATCCATTCGTAAAGTCACATGCCAGTTATCCGTCACACATGGTTTTTGAACTGTTACCCTCTGGTATACTGTATAGGAGTGCGAAAACGAAATCAGAACGTTTTAGAAATAGCTTTTGACCATTTTAAACCAGTCCTAGGATCATTTACCAGTCGTGTTAGTTTCATGTTATCTGTCTCTGTTACTTTAACTTTATCTCTTGGTTCTGCATTTCACTCGTATTACCTTTTCAATGGTTTATTCAATGGATAATATATAAGTGTTATCCTATCTATCGAACCATACAGATTACATAGATTTATTCTTTCGTTCAAGACAAACTGTTATTTTCCTGTTCAAAAAAAGTTTTCTATATATTTGTAACTTTGCCAGAAAACTGTTTTCACACCTGAATTAGACTGCAACCAATTGCAATGATTGTACTACCAAACTAGAGTGACTATAGAGTTTCAATTAGACTAAACAATTGCAATGATGGTACTACCAAACTAGAGTGACTATAGTGTTTCAATTAGACTGCAACTGATTGCAATGATGGTACTACCAAACCAGAGTGACTATAGAGTTTCAATTAGATTGCAACCAATTACCAATTGCAATGATGGTAACACCAAACTAGAGTGACTATAGCCTTTCAATTAGACTGTCAACAATTGAAATGATGGTACTACCAAACCAGAGTGACTATAGAGTTTCAATTAGACTGCAACAAACCAACTTTTGCCCACAGTCGATTTAGACCCGTTTAAGCATAGTGTCTAAATGTGGACACCCTATTGTCTGGAATGTTGCCACTTGAAATTATCATTTTCAAGCTGCTCTCTGGGTGTCATACGTGATTGGTTACAGTCGGGCTCTTCCAACTATAGACACGTTCAAACCATTATTTCGTTGTGAATGTGTGGATTGTGTCCACCTGCACTATGCACAGGCTGTCACAGTATCTACGTCGGTGCGGCACCCGCACGCAGTTCGTCTGATGTAAGTTAGTGTGTGTCTGATTCTACTCCAATGCATACATATCACAGTGTGCTACACTGTGCCTGTGTGATCACACTCAGGTCATGCAGGCTGTAGCGGAAATTAGCTAATCACAAGGGACGTAGAAATGACTGGGATTCAAGCAATAAAAAGAAGAGCAAGTATTGCTACCTTAGCACATGTAGATAAAGTTATGAATATTATGTTATATGCACGTATATATACATAAATACACGCCATGGTTATAACCATGAGCTATTGTTCACTTTAGCATTTTATATAAAACAAAAACAAAAACAAAAACCATGGTATGGACTGTTTCAAATACTGTTTAAAAACTGTACAGTTGTGCTACGACACCATTGGCGCTATGTTATTCTGTGTGTTTCAGAATCTGGATGTGGAGATGATCACTTTCAGTTAGGATTTGATGGTGCCTTTACCTCCATGAACTTTAACCCGGAAGGTGACGTGAGATATGATCCTAATGCGTTTTGCCATTGGACTCTGGAAACATCAGAAGTTTTTGGTCAGGTAATTTCAGAATCATTTCAAATACTGTTCTTTTTTAATAATCTTGCCAAACGTAAGTGCTCTGACATGAACATTGCTATATGTTGAGATTAAAAATGAAGTATGTTTAATAGATAACTAATCCAGTTTATACAATGTATGTATGTATGTATGTATGTATGTATGTATGTATGTATGTATGTATATATATATGTATGTATGTATGTATGTATGTATGTATGTATGTATGTATGTATGTATGTATGTGTGTGTGTGTGTGTGTGTGCGCGCGTGCGTGCGCGCGCGCGTGCGTGCATGCATGCATGCATGCATGCATGCATGCATGTATGTATGTATGTATGTATGTATGTATGTGTGTGTATGTATGTATGTGTGTGTATGTATATGTGTGTGTATGTATGTATGTATGTATGCATGTATGTATGTATGTATATGTGTGTATGTATGTATGTATGTATGTATGTATGTATGTATGTATGTATGTATGTATGTATGTATGCATGTACATATGTATGTATGTGTCTGTCTGTCTGTCTGTCTGTCTGTCTGTCTGTCTGTCTGTCTGTCTGTCTGTCTGTCATCTCATTTGTCTCGGTCTCTCTCAATATCTCTTCTCACGTTTCTTTGATTTTCCTTAGGCCATTGAGTTATCCTTCCATTATTTTCGTGTTGAAAACTCCATTAATTGTGTGTATGACAGCGTTACTGCTTTTGATGGAGCAAGGAACTCGGATCCTATTCTGAGGTTAATGTGTGGTCATTCTACGCCTAACCCTACCGTGTCTAGTCGCACCATTATGCTCGTTGAATTCGTAACAGATTTCAGTGTACAATATTATGGATTTAATGCCACCTGGCGTGCACGGGATTGGCCAAGTAAGTTCAGCAGTATTACCCAAATGATAGATGTTGCTGTTGCACACATGGATTCAAATATGTTGTTATTTAATATGATCCTTTACATCCAAAGATATAGAAAATCACTGATGATGATAATCACACAATGTCGAAAGCACTGCAATAACCCTTTTCCCGCCATACACTCAAAAAATTCGATGCCAGTATTCCATCGTCGTAAAATACATACCTGTTTACAGCACCGCATCCCTGTATGTGAGTGTTTCAGTGAAATTTAGGGTAGCTCGATTTATGGTAGAGAAGATCACTGGCTCCAAACAAATGTAACTATCAGAATTCATCTCCAGTCACTGCAATGCTAACCTTGTCAAATTCTTCAGAACCAAAGACGTCAACTTCGTTCCGAGTTCCAATCTATTCTGTTAGGTCGTCAACTCAGAGTGTGTCTCGCAAGCACACATTGTCGTCAGAAGTATTCTATTACATTAACAGTTAAACACAAACAATTATTGATTACATTGTGTATAATTAGTATTTATATTCACATTTTCATATAGCTATAATTGATATTGATGTACTAACAAGGTCAAAGGGAAAATAAAACAACAAATACAAGTATTTCTTCTTCTTCCTTCAGTTGAATGTGAGACTAATGTTGCTTTTAGATGTGGAGACGACGAGAACGGATATTGTATACCAATAGATGAACGATGCGATGGGGTAGCAGATTGTCCCCTATCTGAAGACGAAGACGGCTGTCCCGGTAATTAAGATTATTCTCAGATAATGCACGGTGTGTTTGGTTAGTTTAGTCAGAGGTAAAATGAATCCATTATATATATATATATATATATATATATATATATATATATATATATATATATATATATATATATATATATATATATATATATATATATATATATATATAACTCGGTGAGTATCAATCTGCTAAGACAGTGCTCTATACATATATATATGTATATATATATATATGTACATAAATATATATACATATATATATAGTTTTGGTAGTACTGGAACTCTTTCTTGGGTGTAACTCGGAGTTTCACGCATATTGCGATCATCAGACACTCTGAGGCCTACTCTCTGGGTGTGCTGTATATATATACAGCACACCCAGAGAGTAGGCCTCAGAGTGTCTGATGATCGCAATATGCGTGAAACTCCGAGTTACACCCAAGAAAGAGTTCCAGTACTACCAAAACTACATATATATATATATATATATATATATATATATATATATATATATATATATATATATATATATATATATATATATATATATATATATATATATATATATATATATATATATATATATATATATATATATATATGAATATGTGAGTGTCTAGTTCAGGTAGTTATGTAATACATTGTTTTCCATATGTGATTGGTTTCTTCCCATCAGATGTACAGCCATTAC